>NC_084712.1:300000-484421 GCF_033807575.1 Cydia pomonella
GCTCGTAGCGGTCCCGGTACCAGGTTTACGACTGCTTGCTTTTGGTTTGATTGAAAACATTTGTATTTTTAAAGATACTTTGGAACGGATACGAAATATAAATGATAAAATACTAAGTCATATTAACAAATAATAAAAGGTAAGTGGAAGTGAAAGTTTTTTTTCTACAATTAGGGTACCTATGTAGGCACAATGCACTAATGAGTCAAAAACTTCAACCGGTTTAAAATCAAATCCTATACCACAGCCCCGAGAAGATACTGGCGCAAGACGGCGGCGCGACGGCAAGGCGGCGGGACGCATTGTTTTTGAAAAAATATAGACATGAAATGTTACAAATATTAGCGTAGTTAGTTCTGTCGCGACGGACGCGAAAATCCGATGCCACAATACTAATTCACCTGCGGCAACACCGAACAGCGCCCTCTATGTGGAACTGTGGTAAGTTAACCAACGTAGTAAGTTGGTGAAGCTAGATTCAGTATGGCGCGAAACGCGCTAGTTCTATAAAATGTGATATAAAGTGAGGAAGCCTACAGCTGTCCGGAATCATCTAAAGCTAAGTATTTTATTTACTTGGTGAAAGCTCGCAGTAGTGGTATGGTTTCTCTGTGCGATTATCTCCTTTATTCCTTTCTGGTTCGAGCTTGCCACGTGACCTTGACGTGGAAGCTATTGGGAGCCCATCTTAGGTAAGGCGGACTAGGGACTTATGATTGTGTAGGAGTCTGCGGCTTCGGCCGCAGATCCTCCTATATCAATGTGTAAGAGAATGGCAGGTTTAGCTGCTAGATGCTCCCCGTAAGGGGGGCGGCTACTATAGAGAAAGGCGTTAGGAGTTCTGTGGCTTCGGCTGCTAGGTTCTCCTTTATCCCCGTGTAGGAGTAAGGTGGCTCCGGCCGCTAGTTACTCCTTTATCAGCACGCAAGGGGCAGCTTCGGCTGTGGTACGCCCCCTTGAAACCAGAGAAAGGCGTTAGGAGTTCTGTGGCTTCGGCTGCTAGGTTCTCCTTTATCCCCGTGTAGGAGTAAGGTGGCTTCGGCCGCTAGTTACTCCTTTATCAGCACGCAAGGGGCAGCTTCGGCTGCGGTACGCCCCCTTGACTATACAGCTACTTAGGTAGTTGGCTTTGTGTAACCTACATCCGGCCGGGTAAGATGGGGCTCACTAGTAAGATATATAGATTTATGTGTGGAGGTTAATGGTTTGGAGAATACCATGTTCATAGAGCAATTTTACCCACAGATCTCGGGTGTCATACATTCAGCCGCCTTAAGATAAGCGAAGCAGATTAAGGCTCCTCTGGCCCAGGAGTTGAGGTGCAGAGAGAGTGAGGATGAAGAGTCCCTTATGGGATATGAAGGTATGTATGCGATGCATTCTATACCCCAATAGATCCCCCTAATATAACATATATATAAGTTGCCGCCTTTCCCCTCTTTACGGTCTCATTTATATACCGTAGGCGGCTAGGGGAGAGGCGGCCACAATGGTGGTTAATGCTGGGATTCAGCAGTTAAAGAACCAAGGCTTTGTTGAGAATAAATAATATAAAGAATGCAAAGCATACATCTTCACTATAGGCATATATGTTTACTATCGGAAATCATAGATGGCGCTAACAGTAGCGAAAACTGCGAGGTTTTATATTTTATGTGTACATTTTAAGGTGTTTTCTTATTACATCTGGTTCGATATTAATTTAGGCTTGTTTAAATAAAGAGGCTGGCATTAATATTCATCAATTGAAGATATTTTGAGTTAATAAGTCATGTTTTTATATACGTGAACGGCAGAACATCAACATTGTACGGAGCCAACATGAAGAAATTACATCGCGGTGACCGGAAGCAGTCACACGACATTTTCATAATGGATGTATTTTATTTTCAAATTAGAATGGAGTCGCAAATTAGTAAAAGAATAAACAAAGATGAATAAAAAAGGGATTGGTGCATTTGTCTATATTTATCAATTATGATATTTATTACTTTAAATTAAGTGATACACTATTGTGTAATAATGCCTTCGAGTTACCAACGTAACCGGAAAAATAGGCGGCGCGAACCGCCTAGAACAAGATGGCAGGTGTTGCCACACTAGGAAGATTATCCACCAAATCGCGGAAAATGTGCGGATTATCGGGATTCTCAAGAAAATTAAAGAAGAAAGAAAAATTATGTCGCTAAGCTGATTCAACATAGAAAAGTTATACGATAACCAATTTCCAATAAGACGCTTCAGTAGGTACGTCATAGCAAAGCGTACTTAGATATAAGTAGAAGATTTACTTTATTTTATTATACATTAGTTGTTAGAGTTGTGGATTTAATATGATTATAATAAGTAAACGTATGCGAGTCAGAATAACTAATAAGCATCTTATAAGAAACGTACGTGTAGTAGATAAGAGTTTGTATGAGTAAGCACTCTACATTTTACCTTTTATATTTACGTTATACTTTAGAACTTAAGTAGTTTTAAGAACACAAGGATGCAATCATTTATACGGAATCAACATAAAGAAGAAAGAAATTTGTTAAAGGCCCTAAATTCATTTCATATTTATCGAAATTTATGGGGTTTGAGTTGACTTTGGCAACACTGACTGTTGCAAAGCGAACGTTCCACCATTTTGAATCGTTGGCGGAAGATCTCCAAGCAGACGCGAGTTCCCCGGGAAGGTTCCTCAAATTATGCTGGTAAATATTGAGAATATTATAATTTAAAGGGCACCAACAAAGGGATAAGCGTGTAGATAGGCAAGATTGTGAAAAACTACGTATTTACTTCATAGGTACAGTGAACTCGCCGCCGCCAACCACACCGGACAAGACAACTCGGATTTGACGAAAACCCCCCTGATTAGACCTGCTATCGGACTAGACTATTTCTCGGTAAGTTTTTAAACATTTACTTCACAGTGACAGAGCTCTATTCTGTAAAACAAATGCGCGCGACGAAAATTATTTCATAGCAAGCGATCCGACAGCATGGCGGCCATGATCATTTGGGTTTCTAACAAGAAAAGGAATCCGTTTTTAACTAAGTATCCTTCCGTATGTATGAATTATGAGTCGATTTCGTCTCCTACTTTATTGAAATAATTTCACTTTCTAGAAGTTGATAGTTGGGGACGACCGTAGACAAGAGTCAACCCTATTGTTTAGGTAACACGGCTCATATTAGTACGACTCAGTTTTAGAAATATCTAGAATTTTCCAAACAAGAGGCGAACCTTAGTAATTTTCCAAGCTTACTATAGGCCTTCTGGAATGTTATCTCGGGTTCCCTAGTTAGATAGTTTGGTATTATTACGCTACCTTATTTAAACTAAGAAAGACAATTTATTTCTTTATGAATTGTTTTACGGCGTATGTACAAAGGATTTAGTTGAGTAAGTAAACGTTAAGTAAGAAGTATAATTATATACAATATTATGTATATAGGCCTAAAGGGAACTTATACCTGATTTATTTTACATGCATTCCATATTGAAGTCCATGATTATATTATACGAAAGCAATTGTGGTGTGTATATGTATATATAAGTTAACATCTTCTTTCCAGATTTATTGTGGTGACTTTTATGTGCAATTAGACTCATTAGATAAGTGATTCTTTGAAGTGTTCAAATAAATAAAATTAAAATGATTACTAAATAAATAAACCAAGCAAGTGAAATAAAATTAAAATTATTACTAAATAAATAAACCAAACAAGTGAAATAAAATAAAATAATCATTAAATAGATCAATAAAACAAGTGAAATGGAAATAAAGTATTAATTTTCGTTGTGCTACGAGTGAGCTTGAATCAGAGACACCAACATTAGAGGTTGTGTTGTGGCAACAGTGTATAAACGTCAACATCACTTACTGACGTCGATGACGCTTGTATTGGTGTAACCTATAAATTATAAAGATAAAACTAGACACATTTATATGTAGGTGTGTATGTTATGTTGCCTTCCATCCTTGTTTTACTCCCTCTCATGATATTTAAATGAAACATCGGATTATAATTGGGTCAATGGTTTCATTCATGTAATTTAATTGACTTTGATTTTTATTCTTTTTTGGTTTCAAATTTGAAAGGATTTTAGAGATCATTAGTTAAATTTAGATTTCAATATTTTGAGATCATTAAAATAAAGAATAAATAAAATAATTTAAAATTAAACAACCTAAAGTAGTATGAAACATAGTTACTGCAAGGCAGTATTAATTAAATCTACAAGCGTAATCATTTCATACATAAGCAAATAAATAGGACTTTAGGTTAAATGGGTTTATTTCTATACGTTACAGGATTAAACAAGAAAAGAGCTTACACAAACAACATAATGGACGATTTGCTTTTAAGAAGGCTTAGGCTCATTAACGACAAACTCACCACAGACATAGAAGTTATTCCTGTTACCATTAATTCAGAGAACTTAGGGCAGGCTCAAATTACTTACAGTAAATTAGATGCATCTCTGAAAAGACTTGACAACGACTTGATGGAGTACTTTCGCTTGGCTTCGACACCTGCTTCTGATGAAATATGTTTACTGAGTGGATTGCAACTTCAAGCAGAGGAGACTTTGGCTGAACTTAAAGTGAAGATCGATCAAATAACTTTGAAAAGCAACGCTACAGAGAAACCTCCGGAAGCGAATGCCTCGTGCCGACTCCCTAAACTTCAGCTGCCGGTGTATAGTGGAGACGTGCTCTTTTGGTGTGAGTTCTGGGACTCCTTCAAGAGCAACATTGATTCAAGAAATCTGCCTGATGTTGACAAGCTCTCCTATCTTAAAGCCTCGGTGACGGGAGATGCCAAGAAAGCCATAGAGGGTCTGTCTACTACTAATGCTAATTATAGAATAGCCATATCAATCCTGAAGGAGCGTTTCGGCAAGACCTCTCATCTCATTGACGCGCATTATGCAACACTATATAAGGTTAAGATGGCCAAAAGCACCGCTGAAGACTGTAGAAAGACATTCAACGAAGTTGAACGAAATCTCAAAATTTTGGAATCATTAGGTGAAAACATCAATCACAATCATCTTCGTTTTATGTTGCTGGAGAAATTTCCACCCGATCTAGTTTACGAAATTAAGCTGAAGGTTAATGATGATTCTATACAAGAAATCAGGAACCAATTAGATAGAATTATTACCGCAAAAGAGGATGCTGAAAGGATTTCAGGAAGAAAACGCACGCATGAAGCAGAAGATAGTACAGTCGGAACTCTACATATAAATGTGAAACGTGCAAGAAGCGCATATCAACCCAAACAGCAGCAAGGTCCCCCTAAGAAACAAAATCCTCAAGGAGGTTTTGATAGAAGACCGGAAAGGAAGAATAAGTTTGATAGTATTAATAAACCCAACAAATGGAACAGACCAAAACAAACTCCGACTTCTAACAAGGATCAACCAGAACCTCAGCAGGGCTCTTCGAAGGGGAGAACAGCGTGGACATGCATCTTTTGCAAAGGTGATCATTACAATGATAAGTGCTCTGAAGCTACTACCTTAGCAGAAAGAAAGAAACGACTTGGAAAGAAATGCTTCATGTGTTTGAAGTTAGGCCACTTTATAAAAGACTGCAAGAACAAACGTAAGTGTAGCATTTGCTGTAGTGAGACACCGCATAACAGAGCTTTATGCCATTTAAATTTTCAGAAGAATACTGCAATGAAGAAACAGTCCTGACGGTTCTAGGAAAGGGATTCACTACTCTTCAAACTTCTGTCGTTAGGGCTAACCCCCTAGATAATAAAAATAAACAATATAAATATAGACTTCTTTTAGATCCAGGCTCTCAACGCTCCTATGTCACATTTCAAACTGCCAAGGAATTGAAGCTTCCCATTGAAGAGGAAAGTCATTTAACTATATTTACCTTCGGTGAAGATCCTCCTAAAGAAATACATAGTCCAATAGTTACTTTACAATTGCTGTCAAGGACAAATAAGAAGATAGTTATACAAGCCAACTGCGTTGAACGTATTTCAAGAGGATACATACCCACTGTCAAGTTGAAGGACTTACCGGAGTCATATATACTAGCGGATGACGGCTCGCTAAGCGGACAGGTGCAGATTCTGGTTGGAAACGAGTACTACTTCAACCTAATTTACGAGAAGAAAATACAATTGGGTAGTAACCTGTTCCTGGTCGATTCTGCCCTTGGTTGGATAATAAGTGGTAGAACAGAACCACAGCTTAGTGACGAGCCCTATGTAGTGACTTACGCTCAGACTTGTATAGAAACGAAGCTTCATCAACCTGACCCACCCCTTTGTGATGGAGACATAAAGAGCCTCTGGGAACTAGAATGTATAGGTATTAGTGATTCACCGAAAGCAACTAGAGAAGAAGAAGCAATCAAGTATTTTAATAATACCACTCTAAAATTAAATAATCGTTACACGGTAAGCTGGCCGTGGATAACTTACCCACCGGACTTACCCAATAATTATGGAATGGCTTTTGGTCGCTTATCAAGCTTATTGAAGCGTATGGATCAAGGCACGTTGTTATCATACGATGATACGTTTAAACAACAATTAGATAAGGGTATAATAGAAGTTGTACTTGCTTCAAGAACGTCAACGGATAACGTAGTTCACTACCTACCCTTCCATGGAGTATGCCATCGAGGGAAACCTATGAGAATAGTTTATGATGCTAGCTCCAAGAGCAGCAAAGACACCAAGAGTCTGAACGAATGTTTATACAGAGGACCACTCATGTTAGAAGACCTCACAGGTTTACTCATTAAATTTAGAACTCATCAGATAGGACTAACCTCGGATATTGAAAAGGCGTTCTTACAGATGGCGTTACACGAAAAGGATCGTGACGTAACCAGATTCCTGTGGCTCAAAGATACCTCTAAACCGATATCTCAAGACAACCTATTACACCTTAGGTTTTGTAGAGTTCCATTTGGCGTCATTTCGTCACCGTTTTTGCTTAATGCAACAATCAAACACCACCTGTCTAGTGCGGAACATCAACAAGTCAGACTAAAAGCAAATGACATATATGTGGACAACTTTGTTTCGGGTTCCAGCACTACAGATGAAGCGATGGAGCTCTACAGAAATCTAAAAGGATCTTTTCAAGATATTTCAATGTCACTCAGGGATTGGAGCTCAAATTCTCGAGAATTTATGAAGAAAGTTTCTGATACATGTAAAGAAGATAAAGTAAAGGTACTTGGTTTAGAATGGGACATTAAGAAAGATACTCTTCAGTTGAAACCTAACTTGCAAGAGGAAGCAGTCACAAAAAGAGGAATACTGAAGACTATTGCATCAATCTATGATCCATGTGGTTATGCCGTGCCCTATACTCTATCATCTAAACTCTTTCTACAAGGACTTTGGAAGGCTGGAGTGTCGTGGGACTCGCCATTGTCAAGCGAACTAACAGAAGAGTGGAACGTCATCAGACAGAACTTAGAAGCCATTAGGGAAGTGTCAGTGAACAGATGCTACATGAAGACACCAGTGGGAAAAGGCTACCAACTACACTGTTTCACTGACGCCTCCCTACAGGCTTATGCAGCATCAGTCTTTGTAGTCAACGGCTCGGGGAAAAGCTTCATCATTGGTAAATCCCGTTTAATACCAAGTAAAGATCAGGAGAGTCTCAAGATACCCCGTCTTGAACTATTAGGAGTACTGATTGGCAGTAGATTGATAAAGTTCGTTCTTAAATTCTTCCAGCAGAAGATAGCAAGGCAAGTCTTATGGACCGACAGCCAGATAGTCATAGAATGGTGTAAATCTGACAAACTATTACCACCTTTCGTTGCCAGGAGGATAGAAGAGATCAGAACAAATAAAGATCTGGAAATCAGATACCTTCCAACAGACCTAAATCCAGCAGACGTAGGCACCAGACCCACCTGTTCGAGAGAGGACGGGGAGAAATGGCTGAGTGGTCCACAATTTATAGTAGAAGATCCGAAGACGTGGCCAACTACATCCGGCAGTGGACCCACCAGTTCTCTCTTGACTGGGGAGGGTCTTGGGATCCAAGAAGATGAAGAACTGATGGAAATAGATGATCCAGATATACCTAATGTTAACCCGGTGGAAACGGAAGATGGCACAACTGCAAAAGAGATAATAAATCAAGAGAATGGTCAGATGCCAGACAATAAGTTTCAAAAATTGAAAGAAATTCAATCAGAGTATTTTCCTCTAGAAGTAGAGGGAAAAGTAACTAGTTTAAGTTTGAATTTAGGCATATTTAAAGATATAGATGAGTTACTGAGGTGCAAAGGTCGTATGAAACACACAAACTGGTCATTTGACAAACGCTATCCTATACTTATTCCAAAAAATTCAGATTTCACCAACGAAATTATAATAAAGACTCATCAAGAAAATAAACATGTTGGAGTGAGTCACACGTTAGACAAGATAAGGGAAACATACTGGATTCCACAAGGAAGAAGCCAAGTTCAAAGGATCCTGAAGAAATGCCCTGAATGTATGAGACATGACGGAGGGCCATATAGACTACCGGAAACTCCTGCTTTACCGAAAGAGAGAGTCAACTATAGTTCTCCATTTACATACGTTGGTACCGACTACCTGGGACCACTTCTAGTTAACAATGGGAATGGCAATTGCAAAAGGTGGATTAGCCTTTATACATGTTTGGCTGTAAGAGCCATTCACCTAGAAGTTGTAAAGGACCTAACAGCGGAAGAAGGTTTATTGGCCTTACGCAGGATGATTTCAGCAAGAGGCGTGCCTATCTTGATAACCTCTGACAACGCAGCTCACTTTAAGTTACTCTCGGAGATTCTTCAGAATCCATACTGCGTAGATAAAGAAATAAAATGGAAATTTATACCACAGTTAGCACCATGGCATGGAGGATTCTACGAGAGATTAGTCGGATTGGTTAAGAACTGTATGAAGAAAACTTTACAGAAACATTTATTGAATGACAGCCAGCTGGTTACAGTGGTTAAAGAAATAGAAGCGGTTCTTAACACAAGACCTTTAACTTACGTGGACTCGGAGCCTGATCATGTATTAAAACCTTCAGATTTTCTTACCATGGGAAAATGTATCATTATGGAAACGTCAGGAAAGGATCCTACTACGTCACAAGGAACGGTGACTAAAGACAATTTAATTAAAGGTTGGAAGAAAGCACAGATAATTCTAAGAGAATTTAAAGAGATGTTCGAGAACCGGTATCTCCTAAATTTGAGAGAAAGATATTCCCACCATCCTAAAGAACCTAGGGTAATATCCAAGTTGGCTCCAAAGATAGGTCAAATCGTGCAGATCAAAGGTGACACGAAGAACAGAGTCAATTGGAAAGTTGGGAAAATAGTATCTTTAAGAAAAGGCGCCGACGGTTTATGTAGGGTTGCCACGGTACGAGTAGGAGATACAGAGTATACAAGATCTATCGCGCATCTCTACCCGTTAGAGATCGAAGATGGAGAAGAACAGTGTAAACAAACATCATCTTACGACGAAAGCGCAGAAGAACCTCTGCAACTTCCTAATCTACCCCGTTCGTCACGCAGAGATGACATGACGGTGGATTCCGTCAACGATGTTGCCGAATCCGAGTCTCTTTCTGAGCAAAGATGCACGCAAGCAGTCAGAGATAAGCCAGAAGAAGAAGTACAACCTTATGCCTCGCCAGTAGAGGGAAGGAGTTCCTCTCAACGAATCCTAGAGCCTATGTATAGTGAGTCAAACGAGCCTAAGCCTAAGTCTATGTCCGAACCAGAACCGTTCGCGGTCGTCGACCTCGAATCTTACGAGCACACTAAGCCAGAATCACACAACCTGGAGGAGGTTACGCTAGGCAACGAGTCAAGACCTAAGAGAGCCGCAGCTCTTCGAGCCCTTGAGAAGATCAAAGAATGGACCAGTAATCTAGTCGCCCTATTCCTGCCTGTGTTGGGGAGTGTCGCGACGGACGCGAAAATCCGATGCCACAATACTAATTCACCTGCGGCAACACCGAACAGCGCCCTCTATGTGGAACTGTGGTAAGTTAACCAACGTAGTAAGTTGGTGAAGCTAGATTCAGTATGGCGCGAAACGCGCTAGTTCTATAAAATGTGATATAAAGTGAGGAAGCCTACAGCTGTCCGGAATCATCTAAAGCTAAGTATTTTATTTACTTGGTGAAAGCTCGCAGTAGTGGTATGGTTTCTCTGTGCGATTATCTCCTTTATTCCTTTCTGGTTCGAGCTTGCCACGTGACCTTGACGTGGAAGCTATTGGGAGCCCATCTTAGGTAAGGCGGACTAGGGACTTATGATTGTGTAGGAGTCTGCGGCTTCGGCCGCAGATCCTCCTATATCAATGTGTAAGAGAATGGCAGGTTTAGCTGCTAGATGCTCCCCGTAAGGGGGGCGGCTACTATAGAGAAAGGCGTTAGGAGTTCTGTGGCTTCGGCTGCTAGGTTCTCCTTTATCCCCGTGTAGGAGTAAGGTGGCTCCGGCCGCTAGTTACTCCTTTATCAGCACGCAAGGGGCAGCTTCGGCTGTGGTACGCCCCCTTGAAACCAGAGAAAGGCGTTAGGAGTTCTGTGGCTTCGGCTGCTAGGTTCTCCTTTATCCCCGTGTAGGAGTAAGGTGGCTTCGGCCGCTAGTTACTCCTTTATCAGCACGCAAGGGGCAGCTTCGGCTGCGGTACGCCCCCTTGACTATACAGCTACTTAGGTAGTTGGCTTTGTGTAACCTACATCCGGCCGGGTAAGATGGGGCTCACTAGTAAGATATATAGATTTATGTGTGGAGGTTAATGGTTTGGAGAATACCATGTTCATAGAGCAATTTTACCCACAGATCTCGGGTGTCATACATTCAGCCGCCTTAAGATAAGCGAAGCAGATTAAGGCTCCTCTGGCCCAGGAGTTGAGGTGCAGAGAGAGTGAGGATGAAGAGTCCCTTATGGGATATGAAGGTATGTATGCGATGCATTCTATACCCCAATAGATCCCCCTAATATAACATATATATAAGTTGCCGCCTTTCCCCTCTTTACGGTCTCATTTATATACCGTAGGCGGCTAGGGGAGAGGCGGCCACAAGTTCTTTCAAAAATATAATAAATAATAATTCATAATTGCTTTTTGACCTGTGTCAGCCTACCCTCCGAGTTTGAAAGAGACTATAGTAAAAAATTATGAGAGTTGGTTAATGACAAAAAATCACAAAAATCATGTGATGGTGCTTACTATGGCAACATTGCAAGTAAGTAGGTACAAGAAAAAATGCCAATCCATTCTTACACTAGATAACTGAAATAACAATTATGAATTTTATGTAGGTACCTATTCATCAATTTTGTTGTTAAAATAAAATAAAATAAAATAAATCAAATTTTATAGAAAAATGTTTCTCATATAAGTGAAATGTAAATTTCTTTTTGAGAAAATAAAAATATTCTTTAACCCGAACTGATTGTCAGAATTTAAAAAGTGACTGGATTATTATAACAAAAACCGAGAAAGATGTGACTGAAACAGTAAATAAATAGGTAATCATTAAAACAAAGTTATGGTCTTTTGACGTTCGTCAAAGGCAGCACTCGCTTTGAGAAAAATGTAATTACAATAATTACACGGGAATTATTAATAACTGTCATTGCTAAAACAAAGAGAGTAATTACTACTGGTTTATATTTTGTTAATTAAATATAATGACTTTGGATCAAAGAAACATTGATTGAGTTAGATGCGTAAAATCCAGGACAATTTTGTGCTTCGAATTTGACAGGTAATTGAGATGGCGCTGTACAGTTCCATACGATTTGCGGTAACTCTGAATGTCAAAAGTTGACGTTTGATCAGAGCTCAACGAGGGTGCAGAGTGTTAGGGTCGACAACGCGCACGTAACCCCTCTAGAGTTGCAGGCGTATATAGGCTACGGAAACTGTTTACCATCAGGCGGGCCGTATGCTTGTTTGCCACCGACGTAGTATTAAAATAAAAGTAAGAATACAGTTTACAAAGGCACTATTTATATTTTTGCAACTTTTACTAAGCTAACACGCTAGAGTTTCACTCTGCCACTACTCGTTCAGCGGGTCCCGCGAGACTTTAGAACGAAACCTTATGAGATACGGCACATTTCTCGTAACTTATCATATGCGTGGAACTGGGGGAATATAGTTAGAGTTTGTGAACTTTTAAGGAACAGGCGTTCTTTGTCGTTAAGATATAACGGTAACATTGAAGGGGAATAAAATAGGTATTTTTTTTACAAATCATTTTATTATAAATTATTTAATTTATTATACGTCCCACTGCTGGGCACACGCCTCCTTTCTTGCGTGAGAGGATATGGGTTGCTTTACTGCGTATGTTTATTTAGTCACCTGCAATAATGTACGGGCTGAATATATAGGTCATACTGAGCAACTTTTACTATGGAACCAACCCCGAAATCGCTGGCATAAAGCGGGTTGGAGACTTATCTTTTAAATTAACCCCCTATAATACTTAGTAGTACTCACTAGGTTAATATTGATTGTATATATGTATAATGAATATTCAAACACGATCTAAATTGTTCTTGAATAAATAAACTGAAACTGAAGTACTTTACAAGATTACCGCTTAATCCTCTTGCTAAAGTAATGATGCTAAGCACGGAGAATTTCGTACGTTAACCCGTTTGTTTCTACTTGCATCACAACCGCATAATTATATTGCTGTCCCGCCGAAATTATGTGCATGCGATAGAGATGGAAATAGGCGGGTCAGTGTACGAAATTCTTCGTGTTTAGCGTCCTTACTTTAGTTTAGCGGATCGGAGAGTTCAGCCCTTTTCATTTCTTCGAAGACAGTAAGCTAGGTTTCTCACGATATTTTTAGTTTTTACGATAGTTGATGTCATAATACATGGCTTGACAACATTAAAAAATGGCCGAACGTGAATAACGCAGCCATACTGGCAAAAATGGCCAAGAGCAGGAGAGAAAAGGCAAAGATGGTCGCCGACATCCGTTAGGGCATGGCGAATAAAGAAGAAAAACATACCATAATCTCAACGAGAATACATTTAATAGCAAAAATAAACCTCCAGTCCTTATCTTCCGGCAACGTCATACGTATTATATATTGTTATTCAATCCAAACATGACCCATCATTTTCCTCCTAAATGCTCCACAAAGACATGAAAAATTCTGTAACACATCAAAGTCGCACTCAAAACTCACTCCACTTCACTCAATGAAATACATCAACCAATTATTTCGGGAAGGCTCGTAAAAAATACATTTTGGTCGGTTGTCCGAGGCTCCGAGGCGGCCTTTCAATCTGACGAATTCAGAACGCTAGGAGAAGACTTGACTCGAGGAATCCAGTTTGTTTTATATTAACCCTTAAATTGATAGTAAACACGGTAGGTCGTGTGTTCAAAACACCTCGGTACTCACTACGAGTAGTAGCAATGAATTCCAGTATTTTGGCGTTTTGGGTCAAAGGAAAAAAGACTCGAACTAGCAACATTTCGAATCTCGCCAGAAGTGGTGGATTTTTCCATTTTTAATATCGTATCATATAAGATTCGTAGTATCGCTTGCAGACGTATCTGCCTGCTATTTCGAGGAAACTAGTATCCAAAACTTTGCTTGGATAGGTAATTGTGATTTAAAAAAAAAAATAAGTAAGTATGTAGATAATTTATACCTTTCACGAAAACAGTTGGACAAAAAGAAAACTAATTACTTGGAGGTAAATATAGATATCGTAATTCTAATGGCAGATTACAATCCTTTCTTACTTATTTACCATATGTCTAAATTCTTAAGTGCAATATGATGAAGTTACTTATAACAAAACGAATATTAGCATCATTCGCTTGCCCTTATCCCATTCATTTGGGGTCGGCGCAGCATGTCTTTTCCTTCCATATCTTTCTGTCACCCGTCATCTCATCGTTCACTTGCGAACAAAACGAATATTAGCATTAAAAAAATATAATTACTTATAGTCTACATTCGAATTTACCTCTCACTAGGCGTTTGGAGACGATTATACTGTAAGGTATGTGACCAGACACCACAGCCCGGTGTAATGGCGTACCTCGATAAAAGATTTCCCCCGGCGGCGATGCCTCACAGTCACACGCACCATTTTAGCTCGGCCCTCAAGCACAGTGTTTGTGCTTTTGAGACAACTTTTGGAGCCCCATAAGGATAGGTCATTCCGAGGTTGAAGCCCTTTTTTGGGTAATGAAACGGCATAAGTAGTAGACAATTTGACTATCAGACAAAACCGTCGATTGATAGGAGCTCACACAAAACATATCCCTTATTAACGCATAGCATAGCATCTTATCTACTAGGACTAGGACTCTCAAGTTTGCACGTTATGGACTAAAATACTCATGGAATGTTCACACATCAGCAACATTGTTGGAGGAACGGAAATATGTTTTGAATTTGAAGTCTATATTAAGTCTATTTATTCAAGATAATTCCAAGAAGGAAACATTCTGGTTATTAGAACATGATTGTTTTGTAGGCCCCGGGTCAGACCCCGGGATAGATAGTTCTATAGAATACTCTTTATTGGCACACCTCAGTAAAAATCTACAAGAAAAATAACCAATTGATTAATTGTAGAGGCAGACAACAGGCGGTCTTATCGCTAAATAATAATCGGGATAATGAAGTAACCCGATATAAGATTACCCCCGAGGTACCTCTAACCTCTTCTCCCTATCTTATAATAAAGCTAACTCTGGAAACATGTTTAACATTCACATTTCAATGAATGATCTCCATTTACGCACACATATCTAGCACCGAGGAAATTTTTACAATCCACAACTATCGTCCGATCTCCGTATCTGATTGGGCAGTCGTTATTGCCCTCGGCTCCGCCGAATGGGCTGCTCAGTGGCCCCGAGGCCCGATAACGGCGTTGTCGGTCTAAAGAATACGTCCAACAGACTCAGCAAAAGCATGTGTGCATACAGTCGCGCTTTTACTAGCGGTTCAGCTAGCAGAGTTTTTGAATAATCGTAGTGATTTTTAACACGCTTTAATTAAGTCGACCTGTATGTAACTACGTAATGGAATCTAAGGTAAATAATTTAAACATCTTCCAAGGATCGTAGCGTCATGAAAATTGGCAGCTGTATGTAGTTCTGATGACAATACAATAATATGGTACTGTCAAACTGATCCGATGATGGAGCCGGAAGATATGAACTGGAACTTCATGATGGAACATCGTATCATAGCTGTGTTTGGATTTGTTAGAAAAGTCTTGTAATGAACTTTGACCATGATTAGGTTTCAAGGTCTGATGATGAAGCCGGAAGATAGGCACTAGCATTCCATGATGGAATATCGTATCATAGCCGTGTTTGCACTTGTGAGAAACACGATCAGGTTTCAAGGTTATAACAAACCTATTATATATTGACTTGGAAGTTTTTCAGTTATCTCAAATATATCCTGAGCAAAAAGAACAGTTTGGCCGCGAAATGCATATTGCCTAGCCAGACGCACCGCTTAATTTAAGTAAGTAAGTAAGTAAATATTCTTTATTGCACCACAAAGAAGACAAATTTAAAAAACAGATTTACAATGTAAAGAAAGGTAGCAACAGGCGGTCTTATCGCTAATTAATTTAATGACTTTGACGAAGGGAAAGCGTGTTTTTCTAGTGTTTTTAAAACTATTAATTTATTTAGATTATTATTATAATATGCGGTTGCCAAAAAATATTAATAGCAATTTGAAGGCCTTTCATTTGTAGCTTCATGAATTCGGAACCTGATTAAATTGTCGCTTCATAAAAAAAAACGAACATAGGTCTAATACGCATCATTAAAATTTTGTTACTATTTTTGTACAAAAGCTATTAATATTAACATGAAAATTGCTTCTAAAAATTTGTAACTAATTTCATTTTTGATCGCCCTCATCGTTAACTATATTTAAGTTAAACCTAACTAAAGATAAACATTCAATAACAGTTACATCCGCGATCCTGGGCACGCACGGCAGTCCTCTCAGTGCTCGGCGAGCTTCGTTCGGAGAAGGACCTGATCTCACAGCGCTTTAAACTTTACAGCGCAACCTCGCAGCCAATACTTTCCATATAACTATCATTAATAACCGCATAGGTACAGTTTACACAAGAACAATTAGCAGTTCGCCATAGCAACTATTACCAAAACGGAGCGTCTTACGGAGACTCCGTAAGACGCGACCGAGGCCCTCGTATACCTATACCTACAACCCAGCTGGCCAGCTTCATTGCGCACTATGTGATTGCATTTTCAAAACCAAATTTGGCTTTGCAAGTCATAGAGCGTTTCATGTTTCCGAATAAAAACAGTTGAAGGAGTCGCCGTCGTCGGATACGGCGAGGAGGACTATAATATATATATATTTTATACTTCCTATCCAAATCCAAGACAACAAATATAATTTACTAGCAGCAATACACGTTATCGTGCCGTCCAAGTCACACATTTTAGAGATATAATATTTAAAAAATAACTTCGCGCTGTCCCTCTCACTCGCTACGCTGCGTTCCTGCTCCAACATCGCTCCTCCAGTACCCGTCATTACATGTTTTTGTGTTAGTCCGAGTCACATGTATTTTCGCCAAAATAGTGTTCCTCTAAATATCTGTACCAAAAGGCCTTACTTTTAGCGCCAGATTGAGAGATTTCGGTGCCCAAGTATTTCTAGACCATTATGCTCGCTTATTTCCGTAGTTTTCTAACCGATTCGATCGATATCTAAAATTACGATGACCTCCTTGTCACCTTCTTAAACGAATTAACTTGCTTATTCATCATCTTAGCAACCACACTCACGTTGAAATGAAGTCTTTCAGGCTTCTTTCAGTCTCACAGGCTTCGCGATGCTCCAGCTGTGGGATGAGCTCCCTGACGAAATTTTCTCGAGCGGAACCAGTATTCTTCAAAAATCGGCCAAGAGCACGTCGAGCCATGCTCAGTGTAGGGTTTCTTAGTTACCATTCTGTCACAATAGGTCAAACGGCTATTAGTAAGTATGTATGTACATTAAAAGCATAAGGGAGTACCTTTGCAGCGCTTTGTACGTCTTTTTAATAAGAAGAGAAGATTTTTTGCAATGTCTTAGATACGACTGGACCGTTGTTTGCTATAATTTTCATTGAAAGTATTTATTAAGCTTTTGTTTTACGATTTTTCATATTTTTTGGACCGATGGTTTAAAAGTTAGGGGGGGGGGGGGTGGCATATTTTTTTTCTTTCAGAGCGATTATGTCCGAAAATAATAACTTTATCAAAAAATGTTTTTTAGAGACTCTTGGGTCGAACCAAAAAATAAATAAATGAATAAAACATTTTGTATGGGAGGTACCCTAAAAACAATATTTTTTTTAATTATGAGTTTACCGTTTTATCGCAATGCATGATTTCTGCATGCGACGGTGACTGTTTACCATAAGGCGGATCGTATGCTTGTTTGCCACCTACGTGGTATTAAAAAATCGAAGTACCACTATCAGTAAGTGATCTTCGTGCGGGCCATTCTGAGGGGTATAAGCCAAGGGCTGATTACGTGCACTAGCCCTTATTTATTTGTTTCGCTAATTTTATGGCTGTGACAATGGCTGGGAGAATGTCTGCGGCGCAGGGACAATTGATTCTACGGTTGTTAGCAGACTAGTATTTCTGTTAACTGCTAAAATAATTCAATATTAAATTTCTCGCCTTTTTTATTTCGGAATCCTATTTGTCACACTTTTTTGGGTTCTTTCAATATAGACCACAAGCTCGAAGGCGCTCACAAATATCTGAACACGACTCTATTGTCAAGGCGTTAGAGTGCGTGTTCAGATATTTTTGAGCACCTCACCCGCTCCTATAAATCTGATGGCGACTGTATTGAATTGAATTGAATTTATATATTCGGTAAATTTTTACATCAAACCTTAAAAATAAATGCGCGTGCGATAGAGACAGAAACAGGCAGGTCAATGTACTAATTTCTTCGTTCTTAGCGCCCTTACTTTAAAACGGCTCTTTTTATATAAATAAACAACATTAGTGAGCGTACTATAACATGTATTTTTTTATACTACGTCGGTGGCAAACAAGCATACGGCCCGCCTGATGGTAAGCAGTCTCCGTAGCCTATGTACGCCTGCAACCCTAACCCCCCCTCATTGAGCTCTATATTCTCCCATATCAGTCAATTTACGTCCAATATCGCCCAACAACCCGTCACAATTATGTACATATGACTCCAGAAACTCGCATAATTGGCTGTCATACAATAAATATGGGATATCATCCGGCTAATAGGGCATCTGAATGCAAACCCATACATTATTCCATATATTACCCTAACAGTCTTGTCAATGCAATACAACGGATGTATATACAGCATATAAAATTGTAGGCAAAAGCGAATAACAAGTTAGGGTGTGAGGTTTTTGTGGTAAGAATAGCGGATTCTTTGTTTGAGTGTTACAAAATATCTCGATTAAAAACCGAGCAAGTGTGAGTCGGACTCGCGCACGAAGGGTTCCGTACCATTATTTATAAAAACGGCAAAAAAAATGTGTTTGTTGTATGGGAGCCCCCCTTAAATATTTATTTTATTCTGTTTTTAGTATTTGTTGTTATAGCGGCAACAGAAATACATCTGTGAAAATTTCAACTGTCTAGCTATCACGGTTCATGAGATACAGCCTGGTGACAGACAGACGGACGGACGGACAGCGAAGTCTCGGTAATAGGGTCCCGTATTTGACCCTTTGGGTACGGAACCCTAAAAAGATCAAGATACCTTGAGGTTCCAAGGCTATACTGTATCTTTAGGTATTTAAAAAAGTAAACAAACAATTTTTAAATTTTCGGTTATAACATTTATTAGTTAACCAACCAAATACAAAACCGCCTGGTTCTGTGACTGAACGACATGACTTTAACATACATTATTTGATCATGTAATGTTTTCATCTATGCTCAACAGGCTTAAGGAGCCATTTGAGGGTAGATTTTGTTTACTTTTATTGAAATACCTAAAGATATAGAGATAAGTACAAGCACGGACCTTAATTTTTGAACCATTTGGTTCTCAATACTAACATTATGAAATGTCCAATGTAAAGTAAACCCTAAATGGCCAATCGATTAAAGTCCGTGACTGTATGTACTATACTGGGTTCAGCATAGTAGTTATACATATACCTAACTAGTAACCTAGCCATTTTTTTGTTATACAGTTTTTTGAGTAACGAAAACCAATTATTTTTTGCTTTTCGCTCCATAGCCATTCAATTCATAGCATAATGATAATCGTTTAATAACAAACGCTGATCGTAAATAAAAAATCATAGAAACAGAATTGCGGAAAAGTTAGTGGTAAAAACACATTACAATAAACTTTGAACGTACGAAGAATTGGTCTAGAAGTTAATGAGTGAGATGGATTATACATCAACAACTAATTATTTTTATGAGACAACGTGTCACAGTGCTTCAACCGCCACTGCAAGAACCACTGAATATTTATTTACCACGGAAGGCTCATTTAGATTGCGCGCCAACTCGCATTCGGGTTTAGTAAGCCTTTAAAAAAAGTGTAAAGTGAGCCAATATGGATTTTCACTTATGAATCAGCGAATTGCTTCCGCCCTCGCGTCCGCTCCCTCCACTAAAGCTGCACCTTTAGAGCAAGAATGAAATGTAGCGTTAAAAGAAAGGCTGGAATAGGAAAATATCGATCCTCACTTATGAAATAGCGGATCGCTCCCACACCGGCGCCCGCTTTTGCCTCTACTAAAACTGCACCTTCAGAGCAAGAGTGAAATGTAGCGTTAAAAGAAAACCTGGGATAGGGAAATATCGATCCTCACTTATGAAATAGCGGATCGCTCCCGCTCCCGCCCTCGCTTCTGCCTCCACTGAAGCTGACCTTTAGAGCAACAGTGAAATATAGCGTTAAAAGAAAGCCTGAAATACGTAAATATCGATCCTCACTTATGAAATAGCGGATCGCTCCCGCTCCCGCCCTCGCTTCTGCCTCCACTAAAGCTGACCTTTAGAGCAAGAGTGAAATGTAGCGTAAAAGAAAGCCTGGAGTGGGCCACTGTCGATCCTTATTTATGAGCCAGCGGATTATTATGAGCTGGCAATTTTCCGGCGTATAAAACCCGTTACTGTCTCTAGAGCGGCATTCGTGCATTCGGAGTTGAAATAATAAAATATAAATAAATATTGATTAATTAATTTAATCCTAATTTCAGTTTTATTTATTATCCTTTTTTATACTTAATAGTATTTTATCACGACCATTTTTATTGAGACCAGTGTGGCCAACGTTCTAAAAAACAGTTTAACTAATACGGTTTTTATTTTTTATTTTTATACCAGAACGATGGCAAACAAGATTACTTTCTAAAGTGGTATAACATAAGCTATTTACATATTTACAAATAATTAAAGATATTGCTTCTTCTTTCTCGTTTCCTCATGACTGAGGGTCGCGACAACATGAGATCGTTATTTTTTGCACCAAGGCTCTCCATTCTGCACAATTTTCGCCTTCCTAATAATAGGCGCCTCTATAGATCCCAGGCAGGCCTTCTTTATAATATCCACCCAGCATTAGGAGGTTCTCCATTAATTACCGGACACCCAATAGGAGGTAGTAAGGTTGTCTGGAAGAGATCGCTTTTAGCGATAAGATCACCTGTTGTTTATCGCTTATGATGCTGTTCCCTCTCTGTATTGTTTTTTTACTGAGGTGTGCAATAAAGAGTATTTGAATTGTTTTGTATTATCTAAGCATGAGTGAGCGCCAAGATATACCACATCGTTAACACATATTTTGAATCTGAATGACGCCCTGAAGCTTTACATAACAAGTTTATTGCAATCTTGGGCTGATTATTGCGAACAGCTTGGAAACAAAGAGAAAACGTTTATTTAGCATAAATATTACACCATGTCGATTACAAATTCTGAAAACGGTTGGTGTTCATGTCGTTCTTGCGTATGTGTTGAAACTCCAGCAGTGGCAGCATGGTTCCATTTTTATCGCTTGTCACTATCCCCGTCACTTTCACACGTACATACTTGTTTGAACATGACAGGCATGGTGACAAATGATAAAGAGCCAACCATCTTAGCCCTACTGGTCTGTTTTATTTTATGTTAGCTCATTCTAAAATCCATCCCTACATTGTAGTTCTAATTAATTTGTTTGTGCGACTGTTTGTGTTCTAAATACATCAACACACATCAACTATATCTTGTTATTATGTTTTTGAAGTAAAGCCAATATGATGTAGTCTTTTATCGTGTACTTTATTTATTTAGAACACAAACAGTCGCACAAACAAATTAATTAGAAGTACAATGCAGGGATGGATTTTAGTATTTGCTAACATAAAATAAAACAGACCTGGAGTTTCATTTCTGAATACAAAATGTTAACAGAAGAACAACAATAAGAAAAATAAATCATTAGCCATACTTAAGTTACATTTTTCACTCCATAAAACAAAATCACTCTACATATAACTCTTACGTTAAAGTATAAGGTAGAAAATGTAGAAATCCAAAAATTCATTAATACAGTAGGACTAAGATGGTCGGTTTTTATCACCTGTCACCATGCCTGTCACGTTCTAACAAGTATGTAAGTACGAAAGTGACGCATGATACGACAAGTGATAAAAATGCGATCATGATACCGCCGCAAGATGTTTATTTAGTCACCCGCAATAATTTATCGGGTGAATATTCCGACGAAAAAAAGGTCAGACAGCCAAAATGTATAAAATTTTGTATGTGAGCATGGCAATGAGTGGCAAGGAAAGGTGGAATCATCTAAAAAATAAATAAAAACGAAGCTATTGCCGAGTAATAGGTATATTTTCAGAGACTCGATTAAAATTAACTATCATTCACATACGTTGTTCGCAATCGCGCCCCTTTCTCGAAAACAAAACGCTATCAAAGGCAAATTGTCGCAAAAAACATTGTGTTTGTAGCAATTTACATTCGCGATATCACCCGGTTAATGTCACCACCTCGTAACTCCTGCCCACTCGGTAATCTAAAACGAACTGTATAGTATTCATGTTAAGGTTGTTTTTGGAATTCAAGGTTTTATAGGATAACAGGACGGGTGAGTGTGACAGAAGTATGCCGGACGCAGGGTCGTCCAAACAAGGCGCAGATTGAACGGCGGAGAAGCGATGAAAAACCTCGTAAATACATGTTTCTTTGCGACTGCCGCCAACTCTGACGGGGTACGTGAGTTTTTGGCAGGTTTAAAAAATTGTAACAAAATAAAGACGCTAAGAACGAAGCATTTTGTACGTTGACTTGCTTGTTCCTATCTCTTTCGTACACGTATATTATGCGGCTTGAAACTAAATAGGTTCTATGAGTTGCTCATTGTCATGAGTAATATAATGCATTTAAAAATTTAAAGATTAAAAAGAAAGAAAAACCGACTTCAAAAAGAATTAAATAAAATATCATCCCGTTTTATATGTGCCAGCAACTGATACGTTTGAGGTCGGTGCCGTGCTTTTGGGCTTAGTTTGTTGATGAAAATACTTTTTTAGGAGTTTCCTAGATTTCTCTTAGATCTCATTATCAGAACTGGACTTTAACAAAAACGGGACCAGCCAGGGACTATACACATTTAAATAATAAAAGAATTTTCGAAATCGGTACAGAAATGACGGAGTTCTGAGTTAACAAAGATACAAAAATAAAACGGTCGAATTGATAACATCATTCATTCTGAAGTCGGTTAAAAAAACATTGTAGACTCGTGATAAACAGGAAACTATAGATTGTGTCGAATCACGAGTATAATTGTCATGTATAAAGGTTAGATTTGACAAATCTACGTGTCATCGTGGATGACACAAACTTTACATTTTGTGTGATAAGCATAAATATAAATGAATGCCCTTACCAAGATTCTTAGGAGGATCTAAGTTCAATTTCTTTTCTTTAATCTTCCTAATTCTTTGTCAAATACCCGGTTATTGTTAAACCCCTTAGTATCTAGGCCTCCACTTTATGCCGTAATAAACGCATAACTCCCGGTTATCTGATGACCATGTTTTACTTCCTCCGCGATTACTGTCCCGGACGGATATAATTCCGGAATAAAACACTTGTTTTTGCTTTTATGGCTAGTTCAGATAGTCCTGAGTTATTGCAGATAGTATAAGGGTGGGGTTATTGTTTTAAACATTGTGATAAACGGTTAAATTTTTCTCACAGAAGTTTTGTTATTAATTTTAAATGTTTCAGCATTAATAGTTACCTAGGTATTTGATTAGTAAAACCAATTTGCAGCACGCTCGGCGTAAACACATAAGTTAAGCTTCAACTTACTGCATATTTTGTTCCAATTTGTTACACTACATGAAAACTGTAGAAATAATTGTGTGTTTTTAGTTAATTTTAGATAATTAAATGTACTTGTTTGTATTGTGTGAATGTAAATACGCATGCTGACCCGTACAGTGTTAACTTAGTTACTTCTAATTCTCATTTAAGTGAATAGTATATTCTTTAAACCGAATTTTTATTAAGCAGCGAGCGGTACAAAAAAAAAACAGTGGCACTCCGGGAGAGCCGACAGAAGTCAAAACTTGAACAATTTTACGTGTGTATTTTTTGAATCGTCAAGAGATATTTTAAGCTATATTAGGTATCGTACACGGTAACCGTAACAGTGTCGCGTGTTCAATGGTTTTTACCTATCTAAAAAAACGCACAACGCGCCTAAAGAAGTTTTCTCTTCAAAAATATATTGAAGGAAAAATGGAACAATATGTCAGCTCCGGCAAGACTCGATCTTCTTCGCTTCTCAATATAACTTGTGACCGATGCGTAGGGTCAGGTTCCTCTCTCTCTCACTGAACGTAAGCGAGAGCGAGACGGCTGTATGCCCGGGATCGCGAATATCATATTTTTTGTAGGTTTTAATAAAAAAAGTAATCGATGATGATGAATGCAATCAAAAATAAAACTAGGCATTTTTAAAAGCAATTATCATATTTGTAGCTTTTGTCTAAAAAATGTTAGAGTCAGACCAAGATATGTTGCCACAATAAAATGGCAATGCAGTGCAAGTGTACCGTCTACAGTGCAAGTGTACCGTCTACAGTGCAAGTGTACCGTCTACAGTGCAAGTGTAAGTATTATTTTAAACGACAAACTTCTATGAAATTATGACGTTTACTTAACACTTGCATAAACTGGGCTATCAAAATCGTTGCCAACTTAGCAAATTTTTAACGTCCTTTTAGACTTATATTGATCACTTTTATCTATCTAGCGAAAGCCAAGAAATCAGGTTTCAAATCGTTGAAGTTACTCTAGACAGACCTCAAGATTGCTAATAAAATGTTTGACAACCGTGTTTTGATCTGATAAATCGTTACAATATTTCTAAAACTGCTTTCTTTACCTCCTGCACCTTATGATAGAACATTCTTACGATAGATGTTGCTATACGACTCTGTAAAGCGTATAATATCTAAACTTTAAATTTCAAAATTATGTATTTCATGTAGGTAATTTATACACATATAAATGTAAATCATGAAACATACAACGCATAACAGTACATAGACACATTAATAGAAAAAAGGAAGGAAGGAACACATAGCGGTAGCGGCCGGATCGGTGTCCCGAAAGGTCGCAAGTTCGAGTCTTGCCGGAGGCTGCCAGAAGTTTTTCAAAAACTGAAAAAAAAAACTTTTTTGGTAACTTCTCTCCAAAGCACACTTCCACTAAACCAAAATTGGAAAATTAAGTACGCTTATCAAAATATTGTTTTTTAAATACCAAGTATCATTTTTGATTGCGTTTTCTACGCTGAATACGAATACATGTCCCATTTCTACGTTACAATCAGATATAGTTGACTGAGATATTTGCTTTTAGTGAGGAAGTTTCGACCAAAAATTCGTATAGTTGACTGAGATAATTGCGTTTAGTGAAGAAGTTTCGACCAAAAATTCGTATAGTTGACTAAGATAAGATAATTGCGTTTAGTGAAGAAGTTTCGACTAAAAATTCGTATAGTTGACTGAGATAATTGCGTTTAGTGAAGAAGTTTTGACCAAAAATTCGTTTATTATTATTACAGTGTTATAAAACTGCCTGTCTCCAATTTGTGACGCTGCGTCATTTAGGGATTGCATATGAATAGGCTAGCAGTTCAAACTGGACAGTCTTTCAATGTGTTAGCCGTATTTAAGAGACGCCCATTGAAAGGCTTTTATCGCGGAAAGGGTTGTGCGGTCCCTGAATAAAACAAAGTATTTTATATTATAAAAGTCGATATTAATGTTATAGTAAAATATTTTCTTAACCTTTAGATAGTATCCAACTGCAAGGGAAAGGCCTCTCCCCGTGACCTCCACAAATCCCGTTGTTGTACTTTGGCCGGCCAGTTACTAGTGAAGTTGTCTAAATTATCCCGCTATGTCCGGGCCTGCTAGGTCCTCTTATTTTGCGGCATGCACTTAATAAAAAAAAATGAATAAAAAATATGATGAAAAATATCAAAAATACAGGCTGTATTAATTTAGTGAATCGGATTTGATTGAATGTGCATTCTAACCTAACCGCAATATTTCGCACCGCAATAAATCAATCTAAAAGAAACCATCCATAACTCAATGGATTCCACTTAATATCGTAATCAGAGCAATCGCTCCTCCATTAATTACTCTCAGATCATCCTTTCAATGAAAAAGGTAGGGCGCATTAAAAGATTAATTCTAGAAGGAATCTCCCGGGACGTTTTGTATAGAGATTCTTATTTACTTCAAGTGGGGCTTCGGGTGGACGCAAGTTGTAAGAGACGAGCGACTGTATCCTTACCACGAGTTTGACACTGCCATATTCTCTATAGTGGCTGCTTAAAATAACTCACAATTCATCTCCCTTGTACTGATCAATGTGTTAGCGAGATGCATTGCGTTTGGTTGACGCAGTTGCTAGTATTTAAGGCCACATTGGACGCATGGTGAAGATACTGTTATTTTGTTTTATGTGCGCATAACATGTTCTTTATACGGAAAAAAATTAAGAATAAGTTCCTTAAGGCAGTCAGTTTAATATTTTGGAGTAACAATGGCAACTGGTACATACAAACAAAACTGGCCAAGTGGGGGCGGGACTCGCGTTCCAAGGGTTCCATCGCACAACATCACACAATTTTAAATAATTTTTATGACGTGAAACGTTTTTTAAAAAGCCAAATGTAACGTAGGTAGCATAGCGGTCGATTATATGTCTGTAACTTTAAGTATAAGATTCGATATCAATTTTTGAAGAAAGAAGGCCTGTGGGAATTAAATTATCGCTGACATGGATGGCGCTGATTTGGCACTGAAACGATGCATTCGTTATTTAAAATACGGCATTAAAATAACCCTTAAATTTGAAATAAAAGTGGTGTCGTTTTATACTTATAAAAATAAAATACGTGGGATTATAACAAGCTGTAAAAACTAAATATGTGGGATATTTCACAGATATTTTACGATTGATTGAGGCTACTGTGTGCGAAAAATAATGTACAAAACTGATACCTCAAATAGCAAGATGAACAGATGCCGGTTCTCCACGATCCACATTGACCCTAGAGGAACATGTTCATTCCCTCAGAGAACACGTTAGAATCTACGGCGGCGGTGGTTTAGAACGCTGCGGTGCACGCTGCGAAGGCAGAAGAGCTGCGGGAATGCAGTGCTCAAACACAGAACAGTAATACTGAAGCTCCGCGTAAAACTGAAGGCTCAGAGCGTCCAACGGTGCAATCTTCCCGCAACGTCCTCAAGTATGTTAATTGCGAAAGCCGAAGGCAGATCTGCGGGAATGAAGTGCTCAGACACAAAATAATAGTACCATTGCGGCTGTGTCTCTGATACATCCTGACCGCATTTAAGTCCGACCCAAAACACCTTCTGCTCTTAACTTGAACCCGTCAATTTGATGCCGCCCAGTCGGACATTATGGACTTGATTTTTATTGAAGCCGGAATTGAGACTC
The DNA here is from genome assembly GCF_033807575.1 of Cydia pomonella. Taxonomy (NCBI): domain Eukaryota; kingdom Metazoa; phylum Arthropoda; class Insecta; order Lepidoptera; family Tortricidae; genus Cydia; species Cydia pomonella. The sequence goes on from NC_084712.1 coordinate 327,071, forward strand.
CATGTTTCCCCCACCATCTAACTGAAAAATTAAATAAAAAGGAGGGGAACATAATTGAACCCAGTATCCAATTTGTTTTTATTAGATATTTTACTTTCAGAGATCTTTGGATTGCGTTTGTTTGACGTTATCTTTATGCATTGATCGTTGTATTTCGACTTGGAGAGGCATTTGGACTTAAGTAATCTGATGTTGATGTGATATTACACGTTACTGTTAAAATAATGATACCTATACGAATACATTCGTATATTACTGACTGTATTTTATTCCTTTGTATCAAGTACCGTCCATTGCTTGCCTAACCATGCCAACATTGCCTAGCTTGAAAACAGTGGTACTGTATGAAATGGTAATTTATATAAATAAGAGGTTTTTTTGATGACCGGTTTGGCCTAGTGGGTAGTGACCCTGCCTACGAAGCTGATGGTCCCGGGTTCAAATCCTGGTAAGGGCATTTATTCGTGTGATGAACATGGATATTTGTTCCTGAGTCATGGATGTTTTCTATGTATTTAAGTATTTATAAATATTTATATATTATATATATCGTTGTCTAAGTACCCTCAACACAAGCCTTATTGAGCTTACTGTGGGACTTAGTCAATTTGTTTAATAATGTCGTATAATATTTATAAAAAAAAGAGGATTAATTAATAGGAGGATACGACATACACTATTTGATGAAGAATGACTGTTTTTTTCAACCCAGGCAATGCTGTATTCGGGGTCATTAAATTTAAACAATACATAGAGGTCACGCCGCCATTGAATGGTGGGCAATGTTAAAATTGTTGACTTACTTCTCGAGACTTAATGAGCCTAAACTCGCCACGTGTTTTTCAATTATTCCAACTGCATCGTCAAGATAGCGCCATGTTAGCGCTTATTGGGGTTATTCGCGGACGGTCTAGAACGCAAAATGACTAGTGTAATATTTTACTTACATCGGTTATAGTCTACCGATAATTGCCGATCAAAATGTCCACATATTTTTTTCCGTTTTATCTTAACTTTATAGCGATGTCGACGAAGCCCCGCATCCGCGGGGCTCCTATTCTGTACTGTTTGGCCTTCGGCCATTTGAAGATACCTAACGAACCTAACCTACCTATATAAAATGTTGTGGTCATTTTACGTTCCAGACCGTTTGCGATGTAGACTAATAGCGACATAGACAAAATATTACAGTAGTCATTTTGCGTTCTAGACCATCCGAAATGACCGTCTTATTGTATAGTCATTCAAGTAATGGATATACCTACGACAAATTTCAAAGTTATTAAATACCGGGAAGTGGCTCAATCCTTTAACGGTCATGATTTTGAGAAATCCTTAGTTGATGCGTCATTATTGCCACCTTTATAGTCCTACAAATACAAACATACATACATAGGTGTACATAGGCTACGGAGACTGCTTACCATCAGGCAGGCCGTATGCTTGATTGCCACCGACGTAGTATAAAAAAAAAGTTTTTTTTGTAATATCTTATTGTGCCCTATAAATAACTATTATTACAAGATTAAATTAATTTCGTGTTGAGTAGAAACGGTGCTATTAAGCTAAGAAATAAATTTAAAGTGGAAATTTCACTGTCTCAGGTGAGACTCGAACTTACGACACTTCATCCTCTGCCAACTAAGCCACCGAGACTACATACGAGGACAGCGGTAAATACCGTATTCTTACGATAGATGTCGCTAGGAGCGCCTCACTAAGGCGCATATAGTGGAAATATTCGCTGTGCTCGCGTGTAGTCTCGCTAGGTCAGTTGGCAGAGCATGGGCTAGTGATCTAGTGTCGGGAGTTCGAGTCTATCCCAAAACAGCGATAATTTCCACTTATACTTAATTTATAAGTTTCAACATTTATACCAAATACTCATCTACGCATTGAAGTTAAAAGCGTGTAACATAGTTTCCAATAAAAATCAGATCAATAAAGTACGAATTCCTCCCTAATAAGCTGTTGGAATTGATTTGAGTATCGCTATCATGTTTATTGTCATGAGCTGGGATTACTCCATTGGAATTGCTAGTTTTCGTCTCGCTCGCACGCTTGATGAAAATTGAGAGAAGAGACGTGCGTTGCGTATATGTGTCAGTATTTCCACATGAAGCATAATAACCGTTGTTGAATTTGAATTAATTGCTTAAATACCCCATAAATACACCGTATTTAAATAGTACAGTCAGCAATACTATTTGCATACAAACTTCTATGCAGGAGAGTCACTTTTCTTTGCAACTGACTTTACCTAATTATAATGTGTATATAATGCATAGTGTATATGTATAGATAGTAAGGTACAATAAGTGTATTGAAAGTGAGTGCATTATTCGCCAATAAACAGTATGTTTGGCGAAACAAATGTAAAAATAATGTATCACACTTAATTTAGGCAAACCTGTTTACTCCTGTTTAGTTTATAGTCAATTTTAATGTTTTTTTTTTTTTTCATTATTTATGTATCTACATAGTATAAATGTAAAATGTATGTATAGCTTTAATTAACTTATCAATAAATTTATTACAATTTGAAAAAAAAAAATTTAGGCAAAGAATGAAACTTTTCAAGTTTTAGCTTTTTTAATTAATATTTTACTTAATTTATCTTTTTTACTTCATTACTTAAAAGCGACAAAAACATCTTAGTGTAAGAAAAATTCGGTCAAATAGATAAAAATAAAGATAAACAAAGCTCCGTTACCCCTAAATTAAGATCAGCGTACGCCATTACAGGCTTTCTTTTGCTCGTACCACACATGTATACAATATTATTTTCACATCACCGATTCGGAAAATGGCCTTTTCTTGCCTGCTAGGAGGGATAAAAGTGGTACTTTTATGTCCTAGGATATTATTATTATTTTGCTTACTATTTTATGTATCTTAAATAATATTTCCTCACATGGTAGCAAAATTATTTCCACCTTGGGCGTTAACACTTGAATCCCTCACTACGTTCTCACTACTTTCGGGATTCAATTATAGAATTCTGAGCGAAGTGAGGAACGCAAGCTCGCTGTAAATATATAATTTTTCTCCCTTGTGACACAATCTACTATTTCACGACGCCGGTTAAAGCTCTATTGACACCTAATTAACATTGAGCCTTGTTATTATGCTCTATTGAATTGTTTTTCTTTTCTGTAAACTAAAAAATAATTTCATACTCTTTGCAAATAACGATGTAGGGTAGAAATATTTTCTTCTTCGATATATATATATAGAACTAAGTTTGAAACTCGTAATTAAGTATTGACTGACATACAAAAATAATAAATGGGCCTTTTTCTCGACGTACGTTCATCTATTAGCCTCGGTTTAAAAAATTATATCCGGATATTAGCAGTAATGCAAAAGCAAAGAGTCCCATTGTGTAAAATTATTCTAATATATACACAAACAAGCAATTTATTAACTTTTGACGACCATATAACAGCCCAAACAGCCTTTATATGCAAAACACCCAAAAAACTTTAACACATTTGCAAAAATCTGTTATAAAAAGTACCAGGGCCTCATAAGCGTTAGGAGCATTACTCGGAACAGCGCGCTAATAACCAAGTGCGTTAAACAAACGGAGGTAATGCGTTAGAGAGTTCAACTCTGGCAAGAAACGTGAAATGCGTCCCTCGGTTAACATTAACGTTCCAGTTTTGGTTTCCGTCCTTGTCGCCCTGGTAAAGGTGGAAAGAGATGGAAGTGTTAGTTAGCCTTCCGAGTTAGCATTGCGCGGCGAATCTCTCTCTGTGGACGCCTTTACGGTTTTTTACGGATGGCGAAGCGCTATACATACTGTTGTCGCGTTTAGGAGTCAGATTTTAGTTCTTTTAAATACAAAGATTGCAAAAGGCAAGGTTAAAATTAAATTTTGGCAAAAAGGCGATGAAAAAGAAGAGCAATTGAAATATCAGGCATCAATAGTTTGGTAAACCAGGATCCCGTTCTGATTTTAATTTATTTTTATGAAACTGTCATGGATTTGGATATGGACGTTTAGTCGAAACACTTACCACAAGAATTAACATTTATACTGTGTTGAAATTCCAACTTCGCCAGTCTAATAATGAATTAATTTAATTTCGAATTTAAATCGACCGGGATATAAACCCACACAACACAACACACACAACACAACTTTGACACAACTTTGACCCCCACCCACTATCTCCAGTTACCCGTGAACAAGATGCGTGTAACTGAAAACAGTATAAAAGGTATTCACAGTTCATATACCGATTGAAACCAACCGTGAATCATTCAAAACTGTTAATTTTGAATATGCCCTAATATGGCTATTTGATGTCGTATATGAACTATTTGTATAAAATTACGCAACAAGTTAAGTCCTGCATTACGAATATCAACGTACGGCCTGATTCGAACTTTAACATACGTCAAAAATTTGCTCTATATACGATATGGAGCGGATAATAATATGTCAGTGTCAAAAATGACATTTTTGTTTGAAGAAACGTCACTATCGTATATAGAGCAAATTTTTGATGTATATTAAAGTTTAAATCGGACCGGTAGTTTTGCTCTAAATTTACACGATAGCGCAAAAGTAAATACTATTTATAAAATTGAACAACAATGCAAGAAGGCCGTCGAGCCAGTGTGTATATTTTTTTAATAAAATAAAAAATGGCGGCGTAACGCAGCGTTAATGGTTTACTGGCGGTTATTATCCTAACGCTTGTCCTGAAAGGGATTTACAGCTGAAATCACTCCGGCGTTATTACGGCCATTACAGGACTGTAATAAATAGACAGCAATTATTTCATAATAGTTATTTGCGATACAAAGTGGGAAATTCGCAACGGGTGGTGATAAATTAAAACACGACGGAAGGGCACTCCTTTCACATGAAAAGTGTTTTTTTACGACCTGTTTGGCCTAGTGGGTAGTGACCTTGCTTAAGAAGCCGATGGCCTCGGGTTCCAATCCTGTTAAGGGCATTTATTCGTGTGATGAGCATAAATATTTGTTTCTGAGTCATGGATGTTTTCAATGTATTTATAATATGTATATATGATATATATCGTAAGTACCCTCAACACAACCTTATTGAGCTTACCGTGGGACTTAGTCAATGTCCTATAATATTTATTATTATTTATTAAATCGACGCCAGTTGCGAAAATGCCAATATTATAAAGTAGCGCCATATGTACTGTATGTACATAACGATACAAATGCGAGGTAATTCACAACTCATGTCGATTTAGAACACTCCCTTCGGTTGAATCGCGCGCTAATATTTTTCAAAAACTCCCCTCTCTAAAGCTCTCGGGCCTTGCTCACATTTATGGTGTGGAGGTGACTTATAACTTATAACATGACCCACAGCGCATCTCACGCACACCAATGAGCGCAAGCGATAGGAAGTTCAAAAACTGATATGATAGTTGCATTTTATCCGGAGTGGCAAAGGAGTCTGATGCAAATTTTGAAATGAATTCAGCACCTCCGACTTATACGAAAACGATACCAAACACGGCCTAGCGGCTACACTCATGTAGATATAAAGAAGAGCCCTATAAAATTTTTGGGAAGAGAGGATATCTCGAAAAGATTAACAAACAGCTGAAATTACGCTCTCTGTGAGCGGTGATTCAGAAGGGTATTTAAAGAGAATTGAAAATTGACGACGATTATTCATTATAACAGCTTCATAAGTTTAATAATAATCCCATTACTGGTCTATGAGTATTTGTGGTTTAATATAAGTGGAAACCGTTATGGCTTGTGTGTATTCTATATTTGTTTAAACATATGTATTATTTTTCGCTGTTTGTTTCCCAATAATAAATAAATAAATATAAAAGATATATATATATTTCAATTCATGAAATCGCGTTGTTGATAACAATTCGGATAATCGGCCCGATTCGAAGAATGAAAGGTCTACGATTACGATAAGTTCTGGTTAAGATATCGTTTGTATGTCGTATAATTGAAAGAAGCAGCTTGATTCGGGCAACCAATGACACTTTGACGTTAGAAATATCGTAGATAGATCTTATTGGGATCAAAGCGGAATCGAAATAAACGTCAATTTTGACATATCGTTTAGTTATCGATCTTTTTAAGATTTTTCCAAGATCTTAAACGTGTCGTAATCATTCTTCGAATCGGGCCGAATTTTAATGAAATGTTGTATGGGATGACTTTTGAGAGAACTTGAAATAGATATCATTTTATATTATAAAACAGACAGATTTTTCATAAAAATATATACGTACATAATATACATAAGGTAAGTAATATAAATAGCTGTAATTTAATTACAGATATTTGTTAACTGCAAGATATCTCTCTTAGGGATAAGTTCACCTTTTTACTACACAATTATTTTCTATCTGATATAATCAATTTTTATTTTTCTAGTACAATAAAGTGTTTACTTACTTAATAACTAGCAATATAATATTAACTGTTTATTACGTACGAGCACGAGTTTTTGAATATAAATTAATATGAAGGTGTAACTTATTTATATAAATTAGTTTTCTTTTACTACTCCTCGTAAAGGCTCACTTTGATCTTCAAAAACTAATGAGAAAGTTGCTTTTTATCAACAGGAGTGGCTAACCAATTTGATGCAAATTTTGTTGTTGTTTCCTCATGTTGGCTGGTGAAAATGAATTTTAAGTAATTATTTCTCAATGATGAATGAATAAAATCAAACACATGCTTTTAGATTTGTAATGTACCTACTTAGTATTTTCCTCGTGATTGTGTTCTGGATTTTTTTGTGTTTCATATTTTGCAACTTCTAAATCCCTTTCCTTCCTTGAAACCTTCGTAACGTTCAAGATTCCATTTGAAAATCACACGCTATACTCGTGGTTCAAATTCGGAATCTTTCGCTTGCTCGTCGGTTATCAGTATTACCACGTGAAGTTCAACGAAAACTTTCCCCCCTTGTTTTTACAAGTAACTATAATAAATAAGGTACAGTTAGCAAAATTATTAGCTTAGCACTAATATTTTTGTTGACTGTAAATAATATACGTACATTTTTGATTGTACCAAAAATAGGCCAAACCTTGGCTATTTGATGATACATAGTTATTCGGTGATAGTCAGTTTTATTGTCTTTTAGCCAAGTTACTTGGTAATTTTATGACTTGGAACCATATTACACCACATTAGCCACATTCGTGCTATTTCTTAGACATCGTTTTAAGCAATAAAATTACAGGGCAACTCGGCTAAAAGACAATAAAACTAACTATCACTGAATAACCAGTATCACCGAATAGCCCAGGTTTCCCTTACTTAATTTCCAGATACCTAAAAACAATAATAAAAATTCAGCTACACAAAAAAGATCAAGCATTACACCGAAACATCAAAAGTGCTGATTTTCTATTCGAATAAATATATGCGTGAAAAACAATACATCCTATAAACCATTGATTCATACTAAACCACCCACTCGTCAAACAAATCACTTTCAAATCCCTAAAATAATTACATCACGTCAGTAATTATGTAAAAAATCGAGGCAGAATTCGAAGAACAAAAAGATGAGAGAAAAATGTGCAGATTTCCTCGTTTCCTTTGAAGTGACAACCCTCGAGCTCTCGCCGTAACGAAGCGTGAGCGAGCCGCGAGCCCTCTCCGAGGATACAAAGTGTATGCAAGGTTAGGGCTGTCACTCACTGAAGTGCTAAAATTTTTTACGTCGGAAAAAAATAAATGTTACGGCGAATATTTCCACCATATATAGAACAAGCGGGCATCTCGCTCGTTTCTTCCTAGAACGTGCAGAATGTGGAATGAGTTGCCTCCTGAGCGTATTGTATTTATTATTGTTATTGTATTTCCTTTGCGTTACTAATGCGTCAAGGTATTAGAAGCTTTAAATACGACTAAAATTGTACAATCAGCATCAATAGTAGCGGATGAAACAACTCGCCAAAAGTCGAAGTATAGATAAATAAGTCTGTATTTTAGAGTCTTAGTTATTCTATATTAAAGACATCAATTTTTGTTAAGCTGTTACAGAATGGTAGTTAGGTACTTATGAAGCGTTATTTGATCCGCTACTTTTGATGCTGACTGTACAAGACAGTGTACGGTGATTTTATAAGCTCTTGTAAAGCGATAGCTGAACTTTACTATGAGTAGTAGCACGTGGACTACCAGCTGTTGACTCCAAAATGGTGATTAAACGCATTTCAAGATAAATTCTTCATTCACTGCACACTACCACATTAGTTTACTGTATAATAAGCTCGATATTACATTTTAAACAATATTAATGAGCAAAAAACAAAGGAGTTAATCACGAGGCTAACAAGATGGCGCTCGAATCGGAAGCAATGCTTATAAGATGACACAGCGATACGATACCGATCTGTCAGTGTCAAAAGTGATATTTATTTCACCAAAAACGTCACTCTTGACACTCTTGCATCGCATCGCTGTGATATCTTACAAGCATTGTTGGAATTGGGCTATCAGTGACACTTCTATTGAAGCTTGAGTGCATGGGTTTGTTTTTTTCCACTTAAATTGTGTGTTTATCACAAATATTAAATTTGTTCCAGAGCTATAAATACCGGTCAAAGGCCCCTCACCCTCCTCTCATTGTAATGTTAAAGACAAATGTTATATTGTTATAAATAAATAAATAAAAATAAATATTATACGACATTATTACGCAAATTGACTAAGTCCCACAGTTAAGTTATAGTTAGTTAATTAGTTAGTTAAGTTATGTTTTACAAATACCATATTTATATTAGTCTTAACGGCTCTGATAAAAAAAAAAGTTATAGACAATGCAGAACAGCAATAGAATATCAGCGGGCCCTAAACCAGGTTGAGTGAACCGATACCTATCTTACGAGTATATATAAAAAAAAAAAAAAATATCTGTCTATGTATGTAGGGGACACAGCCCTTGCTGTTTTATCATTCGCAGTACACGGTCTAGATGTAATTAGTTCTACGGACATTTGCTGGGAGACATTTTAGCCATTTTCATGTTTTACCTACTTGTGCCGTTTAACTTATTTACATTTAAGATACAGTTTTTGAGAAAATGTAAGATTTTAATGAAGTTTCTTTTTAAATAAATTAACTGAACACTTTATTATTAAGTTCATTTTCGAGGTTAGTAGAGTATACCTACTAACAAGTAATTATTACATTGTTTAGACAAACCGTCGGTATACACATTGTACACATACCTCTATTTCTTTATTTGTGCTTTATTAATTAATAATACATTGCCTTTCTCTAATCATGATGACATGTAAACTGCAAGCGCAACGAAATAATACTTTTCTACAATTTTCCTTTATTTCTCAACGAGGTTAAATTTTTCAATGTCAAACTTGTAGACAAAGAAACCTAACGGACTTGGCAGAAAGAATCGCAAATGAGCATTCCTTTGTATGCAAGCCCAATGTCCAATCGTTCAGAGCATTTTACTGCAGCAACTTGTCTCCAACAAAAATAAAACGTATGTTACACGCAAAATGGACTCACAGAGCACAATACGGCCGCACGATCCGCAAAACGCCGATTCTGGCGATTTGTAGTCCGACTCCACGGGAAATTCAATCCAATACCTTGCAATCAAAGTCCACATTTGAGTAACAGATCTTCTAGGTTCCTTAAGGTGTACGCTTCGTTGATATTCTGCGCGAACCTCAAGAGATGCTCATCGAGCATTCCTTTTAGTTGTACCGTTGCATAAAACTTTCATGGGCGCAATACGTCCAGTGAAATGCACTCTAGAAAGGACCTCGCTTCTCGAATTCAATTCTGGAACGTTTGTGAATCGTTGCGTTCGATTTTCAAATGCTAACGTCTGAACAAGTCGCGTAGAAAGATACGGAGCTGATTTGGAATTAGTAAGTACCATCGTATATAGTACTGACAAATTGTGAGTCTTATTCAGCCAGTTTAGTGTTGCTGCTACGGACTGCTGCACTTATAATAGTGCTACGGACAGAACGCGGCGTTAAGACAAATAAAAATGAACTCTATTTCGTATCATAGAAAGTTTTTTCACGCTAATCATGATGGGTGAAAGAGAATGAGTAAAGGAAAAGGTGTAGATACATACTTAGGCATACGGTATATTACAATACTCTTTATTGCGCACAGTTTACATAAAGGTCTTCGCACACTATACCAATTCCACACCAACTCAACTCACTTTTGGTTCACCTTAGTGGACGACGAGTGGACGACGCGTAGACCACCCGACAGTTACCTAAATTTTAAACATTGTACTATAGGACATACAAGATAAGGCTTTAATTTCAATATTTAATTTTGAGTCGAGTGGCTGTTGAGTTGTAACAATGTGCTAAGACCTTAAAGGTACAGAGATATGGTTCAGAGTTCAGAGTTCAGAGTACAGAAATAAGTTTCAAAGGTCGTCCTCATGATGTTTTCCTCAAGATTTCATAATGGGTAGGTATATATTTTTGTATCATATTATTTATGTACGTATAATTTTGTGATATTTTTTTGTCATTTTACTCTGTATTCTGACCCTGCACCAATTAGGATCTTGCGGTTTGGCTCATGGTTGACTGGTAGAGAATGCCTTCTGGCATTAAGTCCGCCATTTGTACTCTTCATGTATTGTGCAATAAAGTTTAAATAAATAAATAAAAATATGTATGAACAAAGAAAATAAAGATATATTATGTCCTTCAGAGCATTTGTCTGTTTTACGAATATTCATGATATCTCTGTATTTGCAGCTGAAGATAAATAAGTATTCCGGCGTTTAATTTGCTTCAAAGTAACTTCTTATCAGCAATATTAAGGTGTTATTTTATAATAACAACACAAATTAGTACTCTAGAGTTGCAGGCGTACATAGGCTACGGAGACTGCTTACCATCAGGCGGGCCGTATGCTTGTTTGCCATCGACGTAGTATAAAAAAATGCAAAATTTGCTTACCGTATAGTTTTATAACGGCCATAAAATTAACGTTATTCTTTATTTTCTAAATACGGGGCTAATTATTGTAAAACTGTAATTTCAAAACCACCCGTGCATTTTAAGGTCACCCTCGTTTTACGAAAATCCGCACCGAATTTTCTTAAAAGCATCTTACCTAAATTATTATAGTAGTACAACAGTAGTTGTACTTGTTGTACTTGTATTACCCAGAGGTATGCGAATAAATATCATAATAAATAATACTTTCCTAATATTTCCCCAAAAGCCCCTACAGATAATGGAACAATAGTCAATACATAAATAACACAGATATAGCAGCGGGGAATTAAGCGGTCAACGCGTCCTATTATTTGGGTATAAATTGATGGGGGTTTTACGGCCAGTTATGTACGGAGACTCGGGGTAATGTGGACTATCTGCGGGCACAGAGTAGTGCAGCGAAGTCGCTTGAAATAAAAACGTTAGGAAACTATACCACTCGCCAGAGGTGTATTTAAATATTTGGCGCTCCGGGCCAGTTAGATGCGCCGCTCCAGAGAGAGATAATATTGAATGAATTAAAAAAGAAAACTATACTTATAAAACTACATAAAACTATATATGTATAAACTACCACATTCTTATAAAATACATACTATAAATATAATAAAGATGGATATTATCCGAACTCTTATTTTAGCAAATGCTTACGTTAATGTTTTAGGAAATGTTTACAGCTCCTTCTAGTCTCTTTTGATTGGGCTTAATTTAAAAAACAATGGAAGAAATATGTTTCTTACCATTTTTATACCGTAAATGTTACATTTCAAAATAAATGTGTTAAACTTCCAAAAAATGTCTACAAACATTTTACGTGCCAACTTCTCCATATAATAATGAACTGTCATACGGACCCTCGGTATCGGTATCTACTGATCTCGCGAACCCCCAGTCCAGTCCATAGTCGACAAAATAATTGCACCTGCTCACATCATTTCACGAGAATCAGTTGAGAAAATGCGACCTGTAGGGGAGAACAAAAGGTCATACGAAAGTATTTTTGCCGACGCCGAAACGGAGGTTCGAAATTAATTTCTATGCCACATCATAACCCTACTCGTATAATATCTAAGTACCTGGGCGACCGAGCTTTGCTCGGTTATAACTATTTATTGTAATATGGTGGTGTATAGGTGATACTCTTAACTACATTTTTTTACTAAATTAAACATGTCTAAAACAATAAAAATTAAAAAAAAAACATGAACATAAAAAAAAAACAAACGTTAGTCACCGGGCGAGATTCGAACCCGTAACACTCGTTTCTAGCCGTCCGCGTCTTAACCCGCTGGACCAGACGGACAGTGGCCGGTAACACGAAATTAGCGACCATATTCTGCGTCGAAAGAAAAACGCATGAAAACTCGAAAACACGCGTTTTCCTAAACATAAGACTAATCGAGATCGATTGTTTACCCCCAAAAACCCCAATATACCAAATTTCAGCAAAATCGTTAGAGCCGTTTCCGAGATCCCGGAAATATAAGATTAATTTATAGTGACAATAGGGTACCTACTTTCTTGCTAGTAAATAAGATTCATTTTTAGAATTGTCTAAGCGATTAGCCACAATGGAATTTATATGAGAACAATTAATTTTATCCGATTTATTATAATAAAATTGTGTCAAAAAATAACTGCAGTCTATGTGTTTCCAATAATTTTCTAGTAGTAGAAGATAACTGAGCAAACATTAGACGGGCTCAATCTCTTGTTGTATTAAAAAAACTACTTAAAGAACATTACCGATCTCTCCCTTAGTGTTTGAAATACATAGTTATTTTTTACTCTGTGGTTGATATGTTGCTGTTATATGTTGGTATATTTTGGTTTGTGTCTGATATATTTATTATGTATGTTTATGTTTATTTTCACTTTAACGAAAAACTTACTCAGAAACTTTATAATTAACTAAAACAAGTATGTTTTAAAGACCAATCGCATGATGTATTTTATAGTTACACGATATGACAGGAGAGCTGGCTCTTACCTCTCCAGCTCTTACGGCTCCGGCGCGGCAATGCCGCTGCCTTCTAGGCACCTTGCCACAAGGCATCGAGCTGGAGCCAGTTTTTTATTTATAACTTTACTTGTAGTTTTGGTTTTTAATCTTTTTCCTTTTTTAGCTTTATGTAGTTGTGTTTAAGGTATATTTTAAGGTAGTTTATTTTTACATTCTTAAGCAATTCTTGTATATATATTTGGGTTATTAATGCCTCCTAAAAAATATGTTTTTGATTTTAACTTCCAAACTAAGTAGCATCTCATAAAGTAAACCTATGTTTCAAACTTCAATAATATTTACCTAATAATTTTTGCCTTGCGTTTCGGGTTCCGTTTTACCATTTTGGGTACCGAACCCTAAAAAGGTTTTAGTTGCGTAACAAGTATACTGCCGCATAGCGACACGACATTCACAATCTCATTAATTTTTTTATCATACTCGTATTAATTCTCACGCAGTCCAGTTTAATCAGGTTTTATAATGTATTTTATGGTTGTTATTTTTGGTGAGGCAGTCTGCTAAACGGGCCGATTTTTATTTTCTTGTAGTATTTTTTCATCAGAATTCGATAAAATTTGGTGAATACTTAGAATACAAACGCAATTTTACTGTATATTCTACAAAATCTTCCTTTGAGTTACGATAATGTTCGGTATTTTCGTAACTTAGGTAACGGAAAATTACATACATTAGTACAATACTTTGTCTCAAATTGAGATTTCGTATTTATTCCGCCCAAAATGAAACACTCTTTACCAATTAATATCAGAATCTGACAAAATGTCTTCTTATTGTCTTCCTATAATAAATTAAAAATGAGCCCAAACATGACCTGTGTAACAAATATTATATTAAACATTTTAGCAGAGCGATCTAAGTTTTAAATTGTAATTGAACAAGTTTTTGGCGAAAATGTGGTACAAGTTTTTATCGCCAACTATACTTTTCTTACCACAGGCAACTAATACACGTCGAGACAATTCTAAAAAACCAAAACACAATTAGATTGTGTTATTTCATCACAGAGTTTCTATGGCCATATCCTGTCTCCATCAACAGATCAGCTCGATGATACTCTAATATCACATGTATAATCAGATTTTCTTAAAGCATAATGGGGTTGGCAACTGTCAAAGGTTTGCATAGATGGCGCCATCATAGCTTGCCCCTGTCTCTAGTTTTGATCTATGAGATTTGGCTTAAAGTACTGGAATCCAGGTCACAAAATTCCAGAAAAAAAACAAGAATTTGACACAATTCTAGGGATTGACAGGGCAAGCTATGATGGCGCCATCTGTTTAATACTTCGACCGGCCAACCCCATTGGAATGATATTTTTTTCAATAACATGTGTTCTAATTACTAATTCATTAAGGACCCGTAGATTAATTTTCTTCCCTCACTTTCACTGAACAAAAGCGTGAGTAAGATAGATGGATGTGCGTGCCCGGGACAGTGGATATCATGTTCTGGAATTTCTTGTATGTTTTAAAAAGAAAAAAATAATCGCTGAGATAGCTCAAAAATAAAATTGCGCATTTTTAAAAGCAATTTTCATAATTTTATCTTTTGTGCATATATTGTTACACATATTTCAATGATTTAAATTGAGTTTTAGTGATTTATTTCTACCGAGTTAGATCGAATCGCTGAAGTCTCTAGAGAAAATCCTCAACATTACTAATGAAAATTTCGATAACCGTATTGTGATATTTGTTATCTAAAAAAGCTATACGATTTTTCAAACATTCCGCTCTCTGAACTTACGGCGCCTTAAGTCCCATAATTACTGTCTACGAATCGAGAGAATATTAACTATTGAGCAACGTTTTTTCAAAATGGCCGCTTTGTTTAAATCTGTGCCATTGTCCCCACAATTCCGGGGGATTACCGCCGGGATATTTCTCCAGATAAAATAAAAGTAAACGTAACTTTGTTTGGATATTTGGGATTTGTCCAATGTCCACACCCCGTTTCATCTCCACGCGATCGTATCACGGGCTGCCTCGGGATATTTTCTTTATTTTCTTATGAAATTAGTTTTTCAAAGAAAGAAAATGATGAAAGCAGTCGGTTTGATGACACAAACGGTTCGTTTCATTTCAGAGTTAGTAATTAAGTATCTCGGTGACTATGCGTGTTGTGCAGGGGAGAATGCTATGTGACCAAGCCCGGTTAGATAGTAGAAGGTGTCACAAAAAGCAAACCGGGGCTGGAACCTCAGGCGGCATGAGCTTTCTCTGCAAAAATGTGGGAGGTCGTGCCGCTCACGCATCGGCCTCCACAGTCACCAAACCCATTGTCTAAACAGCAATGCATAAATTATCTTCAATAGACGCAAAGGCCTGTGATGACCTAAGTGTTGGAGGCCGTGTGGTTCCGACGTCTCAGGTCCAATCTGGAAGTCTTGGATTCAAATCCTGGCTGGCACCAATGAGTTTTCGGGTAAGTATCCGAAGTTTTTGTTGTAGAATCTTATTTTTTTTTATTGTGGTTCTACAGAATTTGGCGAAACCCGCCTTAAGTATGTTTTTTTTTATTTTTTATTTTTTTATACTACGTCGGTGGCAAACAAGCATACGGCCTGCCTGATGGTAAGCAGTATCCGTAGCCTATGTACGCCTGCAACTCCAGAGGAGTTACATGCGCGTTGCCGACCCTAACCCCCTCCCACCCTCGTTGAGCTCTGGCAACCTTACTCACCGGCAGGAACACAACACTATGAGTAGGGTCTAGTGTTATTTGGCTGCGATTTTCTGTAAGGTGGAGGTACTTCCCCAGTTGGGCTCTGCTCTAGATCTGGAATGACACCCGCTGTGCTGTGCCCTACCACACAGAGCGAGATGACATTCACAATGCCCATACCTCTCTTGTGGACGTAGTTTAAGGACATACCCGGGTCGGGGGGTTAAGTATGTGAAACGAATCACCAGTAACATGTAACGTAGGTACAGTGAGGCCACTTCAAAAGCATCGGCCGCAGTAACTGTGTCAACACCGCTGTTTTCTTTCTATTCGAGCCGAGCCGAGCGAAAACATGCCATTAAAACACGCTGTTACCTCTTTAGGTACAGAAGTAACACTCTTCTTCCTCGCGTTGTTCCGGCATTTTGCCACGGCTCATGGGAGCCTGGGGTCCGCTTGACAACGAATCCCAAGATTTGGCGTAGGCACTAATTTTTACGAAAGCGACTGCCATCTGCCCTTCCAACCCAGAGGGTAAACTAGGCCTTGTTGGGATTAGTCCGGTTTCCTCACGATGTTTTCCTTCACCGAAAAGCGACTGGTAAATATCAAATGATATTTCGTACATAAGTTCCGAAAAACTCATTGGTACGAGCCGGGGTTTGAACCCAAGACCTCCGGATTGCAAGTCGCACGCTCTTACCGCTAGGCCACCAGCGCTTCGCAGCTTAAATACAGAAGCAACACATGCGCATGTAACTCTTCTGGAGTTGCAGGCGTACATAGGCTACGGAGACTGATAAAGATAAAAAATGTTTATTGCCACAACTACCAAAGATACAAAATAAAAATAACATAGAACGTGAGATAAAACAAAATACACTTAATTGCACAAAATAAGTTATCCGAAAAATCACATAAAATTTACTACAGCTCTTAGGTACCTGTTTTGACTGCTTACCATCAGGCGGGCCGTATGCTTGTTTTCCACCGACGTAGTATAAAAAAGGTGGATAATAATATCATACACGGTGTTTTTTTTATAAACTCTAAATGCATTTTAGTCAATTTGTGTAATAATGTCCTATAATATTTATTTATTTATTATTTATTTATTTAAGAAAATTTAAAAGCATAGTTAATTTTCTTTTTCGTAAAAAGTAATTAATCAATAGCGTTGTTGTAACACAGACATAACTTATATATTTAAATGCACTATACAATTATATCGATTGTCCGAGATAGTACTTGCGTTTAGTAACAAATGTATAAACTCATACTAAACCTAACCAAAATGTAAACAGGCCCTAAGGCAAGTGTACACGCTTATAAGGGCCTTATCAGATAACAATAAATCATCGATTATTTCCAAAATGGAGTTAATTAGAATGCCGGTTTCTTGGAGAAAGTCACTTAATTTAAGCTCAGGTATGCAACCTTGAAATTAACAGACTTCAAAAAAAACCTTGTACAGCCAACAATATGCAACCGTTGCATTCAAATGGGAAAATCAGAAACTCTATGAGATAGGGACCAACAAACCATCTTGCAACAATATTAATGGGTCTCATAATAGTTTTCAAGAACAAATTTAGCTCTAAGGTACATTAGGGTGGTGATGTTGTGTGTACATACAACTACATATAACATTAAAAAGTATTTGAGCATCTCTTTGTAGTTGAGATAAAATTACACACACACACACACACACACACACACGCACACGCACACGCACACGCACACGCACACGCACACGCACGAACACAAAACTTAGCGTATTTTTAGCAGTAGTAGTAAAAGCATTTTTTTATTAAGTGTTCGCGATGCAAAATACTATCTTATTTCTGAATTTGAATTCGATTCCGCGCCAGCCGCACGTCTCTTGCGCTCATTTTTATATATATGTACCTACTTTCCGTGTTTAAATTCGAAAAATATAGTTTTTGTGCATTTTTCGGACTTTTCACTGGTGTTTTGACTCCCAGCCGTTACATTAATTAATAATTACTATAGAAGCCGGGAAAAGAAGGGTTGCAGGCCAAGTAGATATATAGACGCGGTATTTTAAAAATGTAGGCGCAAAGGATTGAGCTCGCATAGAAACTTTTAATTTTGTACCTTTTTCTATTGACAAAGTGGGTCTGTCAGAGTATAAGAAATACAAAAATATATGTAACGTTATATAAAGCAACCAGCCCACTTCTGGTTGCTTTATATAACCTTAAAGGACAGAGTCAAGAACACAGACATACGTAACAAAACCAAGCTTCATGATGCCTTAACATTTTGCCTGCAAAGAAAATGGAAGTGGGCTGGCCACGTAGATACAGCGACGATAGGTGGACAAAAAGAGCAGTAGAGTGGACCGGTCCTAGAGGCACCAGAGCAAAAGCCCGACCACGCGCTAGGTGGGTCGACGAAATAGAGAAGGTAGCTGGAAAAGGGTGGATAGAAGTAGCGAGAAATAGAACAACCTGGATTTCTTTGGAGGAGGCTTTTACCCGAAGGGGGTCCACACAGATTTAAAATAATATAAATACATAAAAATAATAATGTAATACATAATAATAATAATAAGATTCTTAAAATATTAATTTTTATTCACAAAAAATTAAATTATTGCATGTTGTTGATATTTTTCCTTTAAATTTTAAACAAAATTTTTTGTTATTAATTATTGTACTAAGCATGCAAAAAATCAATTTATCAATGGTAATATTTATGTGTAATTTAATTTAAGTCAATCTGTATGGAATTAATAAAGTTCTATTCATTCATTCATTCATATAAAGCAACCAATTAAGTATTATAATATATATTCATTGTATATTTTATAGCAATTATAATTTAATAAAGTAACACTGAAACAATATGAAACAATAAAATAAATAGGGTTTCAATGTACTCTCCTGTAATTTATAAATCGAACGGAAACAGATATTATATGAAAATGTAATCGGCTCTCGAAATAATTAATTAGATTATTAGCGGAGCCGATGTGCGCTGTAATGCGATTGTTCCGGTGGCATTATTCAATATTCGATATTGGTGAGCAATAAAGAATATTTGTATTGTATAAGTCATAAGTCATAAGTTATTTATTAGTAAAACCAATTTACACGAAGTCGGTCGGTGTAGAGTTTATACAGGAAGTCGATTCTGATTTCACATTTAGTTACGGTTTTGAACTTGTTTGGATATTAAATCATCGTAGGTCAAAGATGCGCGTGGACTCCACCCTTCTGTAAAAGGTCTTATCCCGGGAGACGACTAAGGGAGGCAACAGGAGACTCGCGCGCGGGCAGCTTCCTCGTGCAAAGACTCGCTATCCCAATACAGCGCGGTAATCTTTCTGAGACGCCAAGGGTTGGAGGATAGATTTTGGTCATTCTTGTTTTTTTGAGTTAGGTTTCGTTATATTAGTTTTATTTTATAAATATTTATAACTCTTCAAACTAAAATTAACTTTGCGGCTGAATCAACTTTTTTTTTGTCTGAAAAATTTGACCTACTTGACTAAAAGTGATAAAAAATCGGATTTTAAGTAAAATATATATATATAAACAGATAAACAAGCTGACGTAATGCAATATTTTTATCATGATCTGATATTTTACAACTTGTTTAAGAGCAGGGGACAAAGCTGCCTCACATGAAAAAAAGGTTCGTTCACTGAGTCACCCAATTTTTTATAAAAATTTGAAGTATTTTATTTTTGCCGGATCTTTTTGACCATGTTACAATTGAAACATACAAAAGGTGAACTAATAATGATTAAGGACAATTCTTGCAAAATACAAGAAAAAGTTGATTCACCATTATTTAATAATAAGTGTTATCACCCTTAAATAAATGGTTTATCGCATAGTTCGTTTAGATGTACTTAGTTTATTTTAAACTTAACATAACTACCTACTAACTTTACGTAACCATTCCGTCCAAATAATTATAATCCTAATCTAAGCACACTCCATTAATACCGACACGTTTATGTTTATCATCAAAATAAACATTTCTCCCAAAATTACCAACCCTTACACCCTCCCACGGTTAACATGTCAGCCGGGGGCACTTGAAAATTCCCATGTCAATAACGTATTACGGAGTTGCGAATTCATAATTTCTATTCGGGAGTTTGAAATTCGATGGAGTTTTGATGATGCAATATCGGTTGCTGATTAGCTGTGATGTGGGTGAAATTGTGTTCAAAAACTTCCGAGTTGTTCATGGGTTGTATTATCAACGTGCCTGACGAGGCACCCGAATGATTTTACCAAGAATTTTTGCGGCCAAAGGAGGGAAAAAATGTTGTGATTTAAAGTAGATTTCGTCAAAAAATAACGCGACTGCAATGTCGGTTTTGAAAAGATCTATTGATTGTAAAATCTTAGGGAAAATCGAGCCCAAGTTTGTCAGCTAAAAGCAAAGAGAATTCATTGGAATAGAGAGGTAACGTCTAAGTTTAAGATAAAATAAATGGTACTGCACTGCGCCATATTGTTTGTGGTCTTTGAAATGTCATACGTCTACTTTTGACAATCAGAGCTACCGCAAAATGTATGGAGCTGTACAGCGCCATCTCGTTTAGGTACTTGTCAAATTCGAAGAACGAAATTGTCTTAGATTTACGCATCAATCAATGTATATTTGGCTAAAAGTAATCAAAAATTCCATGTGAAGTAAGTAAGTAAGTAAGTTAATATTCTTTATTGTGCACCATACATTTAAAAATAGACAGGAAATGAAAAAAACACGTAAAAGTTAGGTAACAACAGGCGGTCTTATTGCTAAGAAGCGATCTCTTCCAGACAATCTTTGGGTTGGGTTTTGGAATATTTGGGTTGAATACGATTATTAAGATTTTTTATTTGAAAATAAAAATATGCTACCTACAAGAAAAATATAGCGGTTATTACGCCAACTTTCTCTACATTTTCCTGTTTTTCTACAAAAGCCAATTTACTTTAAGGGTAAATAAATTCGCAACCGCGACTTAACATCAAACCTGGTTCCGTACAGGCGTTTCGAAAAAATCATTTCATAAGGCGGGAAAATAAAACCGCTTTATTTCTCTATGGTGGCGTGTAAATTGAGCCCCGCTACGTGTGAAGCGTTGACGAATTTCATGAAAAAAAATTACTTTTCCTTTTTCCGTAACTTTTTCTTTTCATCTTACACGTCCAAGCATAACTAAAATTGCGATGTCTCATAACAGCGTACACGATTTCAAAGACTAATAATTTTCAACTCTAAAATTAATGAGTAAGGTTGCTTTTTCCTTGTAGGGCGGTTCTTTTGGGATGTTATGATTATGTGAAGGAATATTTTGGTATGTCAGAATAGAGCATTACAGTGAGCATCCAACAACAGTGAAGCTCTTACAGAATTTAGTGGGAATGTTACCTTTGGGAAGATACTCGGCGCGAGGAAATGTATTATTTATGTGTACTGCCGCAAGAAACAAACCAATAAATAAAAGAAGCTGTCAAGCGTGAGTTGGAGACTGGCGAGCATATTGAAATAACTGGCCAAGTGTGAACAGACCCGCGAGTTGAGGATTCCGGGGTCCAATTTAACTATTTGCGTTGGTTTTGAACTGATTTGGATATGACCTTAACAATCGTCTTGGTTATTGTGCCTCTCATGCACGAATTAGACTTCATTTCATATGCGCTAACCAGCGTGAGCGATATACAAGGTCATATTTTTATGATATAGGAGGCAAACGAGCAGACGGATCACCTAATGGTAAGCGATTACCGCCGCCCATGGAGACCCGCAACACCTGAGGGATTGTAAGTGCATTGCCAGCCTTTAAGATGGAAGTACACTCTTTTCTCGAAGGCTTGAAGGTCGTAGAAGATCAAAACCGCAACAATTTGTTAATTGTGAGTTGGGCTTCTGTACTATTTTAGGGGATTAGATGAATAATAACTTAGTTAATCAATCTTTTATATAAAATGGCAACCTAAACTTCTTCCAAGGCACGTATAACGAATGGGCGAAGCCAGAGTCACCCAAACGCCTTCTAGATGGCCGAACGGAGAGCTGCAGAGGTAAAAGTCTAGATGGCCGACCGGAGAGTTGCAGAGGTAAAAGTCTAGATAGCCGACCGGTAAAGAGCCGCAGAGGTAAAATCAGGCCCGGCCCAAGCGCATATGGTTGAACGGCGTATACCAGGATATCAGGACCTTGGGAGTGACAAGTTGGAGAAGGAAAGCCAAGAATAGATTGTACTGGAGAGAACTCTCTTGAGAGACCAGTTGCTTGACCAGGCCAAGGAACACCCGCGGCTGTAATGCTTTAGATTATATGATAATGTTGAAGCGAAACTTAAATAAAGCAAGGAATTGATGTTTCGTTGCATCTGTCCCCTGATAAAATACTTCTACCCAATTTATCCACCGATCATTGTAGCATCTTACACATCGAAATGAATAAAAATTATATAATTCTTATTGAAGTTTATAATACATAAAGATGAAGTTTGACCTCACTGTCCAAGGCCTTAGATCACGCGGTCGCGGTAGGCCTAAGAAGCGCTGTCTTTGAACGTCGTGATAGCGGATATGGAAAGACCAATCTCACACCTGAGGATGCCCAGGACCGGGCAAAGTGGAGAACATTGAGTAGGAAAGCGGATCCTGGTGCTAGGCCGGAAAAACACTAGGTTGAAGAAGACGACAATACATAAAGTTCCCAAATAAAACACAAGGTGAATAACGCTCAACGTGGTATCATTTCTGTCAATGTCTACAATTTGCTTTTGTATTCGTTCACGTTGCGTTGAAATCAAAGTTGTTTGCTGTGCAACTTCATGAAAAAGGTTTTAAATAGGTAAGTTAGAAGTACTAGTACTCGACGCTGCACTAGTACTCGAAATGGGTACTTTATGTCAAAGTGACACGGATTAAGTTCGAATACAGAAAAATCTTCGTTGTTCAAATTTAACCTATATTTCCATGAAATAAAGTGCCCATGTCGGTGACTAGTGCAGCGTCGAGCACTAGTACTTCTACCTTATCTGATTCTTTGATCTTCTAAAGTGTAATGTTATCTACTACGAAGTATGACAAAATTCAAAAGACACCTTTTGTGTGAAGCTTAGACGGATGGAAAAGTCAAGTAATCCTTTTGGCATGTTTACGCAGGACCCCTAAAAAGTTACAAGTCGTATTTATCTTACAAGCTAGTTTGCGTACTCGTGTTTTGCTAAAGGCCTGTTTTTGTTTATAACTTTGCAAGGAAAGAGGTTGTTTAATTATGTACAGTCAGCAACAAAACAATCTGACCAGGCTACGCGCCAAAACTATCTACCATTCGTTAAAAGTACTAATAAAATATATAATTATGACTCTACGTATTGTTACTTTCGTTGTCCGATGAAGAACGGTTTATTTGCCGAAACAAAATTGTAATCGATTACCGATGGGGTAAATACAGCCAGTTGTCATTCAAACCATCTAAAACAGAGTCGTGTCCTGTGTATGGTCGTATAGAAGTTATAGATGGTGTAACGCTTGTCGTAAACCGGCGTCATTCCGCGCTGAATATAAAACGAGTTTTATTTCGATATCTGGTTACAGCTCACAACAACCAAGGGCATGAAAAAATAAACTTCCCATATACTTAAGTAGCTCTCCACTACGTACTGTGCTCCAACAGGGACTTCCTCTGGTCGCATAACAACTTTTGTCATATTTTTAATTGTTATAAAATTTTATACATAAAATTGTAAGTCATAAAAATCTTAAGTCGGAATTATTCCTGAGCATAAATGTTTTTTTTTTTTATAATCATCAATTGGCTACTTGACTGTTTTTTGTAAATAATGTCAAACGATCTTGATTTTCCTGAGGATCAAAAGTCTATATGGGACTCATAGCATTTAAGCAACACAAAGGTCAGAAATGAGAGTTAAAGTCTGACGCTCGCACTCGACGATTGAAACGCCTCTAACAAAATGATAAGGTGATGTGACGTCACATCATATAAGTCTGTCCTAAATGTATGGAAGATCAAGGAAATTGCCACTTTGACCCTGAAATATTGGGTTTATGTGTATAGTTGTCATACAATTTATTTTTTAATAAAATGTAAGGAATCAAATGATACCATTTTCTTTTCTACTTTTGAAAGATAAAAAATAAAATAAAAATTTGAGACTTCGGAGCCTTGTATTTTTTTATAATCTCAATATAAATAAATAAATAATAAATAAATATTATTGGACATTATTACACAAATTGACTAAGTCCCACAGTAAGCTCAATAAGGCTTGTGTTGAGGGTACTTAGACAAAGATATATATAAATACTTACAAATACATAAATACATAGAAAACACCCATGACTCAGGAACAAATATCCATGCTCATCACACGAATAAATGCCCTTACCAGGATTTGAACCCGGAACCATCAGCTTCGTAGGCAGGGCCCACCCACCCACTAGGCCAGACCGGTCTTCATTTATAATTCCTTAAATCCCACTTTTTTTATAATGGACGGCTTATTTTCTATCCATTTAACTAAATTTTGTTATAATATTCAACATGTGTCAAGTACCCAATTTAATTCACATTCAATTTTAGGTTAGTTTCGTTAGGTATGCACAAAAAATATATGAAAACTGCTGAGTATGTCATCCAATATTATGGCTAAAAATGTATGACACAATGTAATATGACTTTTCATTTGTATGCGCAATGATGATTATGACACAAGTTGTTATGCGTATCAAAGATACGACTTAAATTTGTATGCAACCAAATATGGACCGGCCAATTTTTTTCGCAATTTCGGGGGTCCCATAACAAAAGTTGCTCAGTATGACCTATATTCACCCCGTAAATTATTACAGGTGACTAAATAAACATCTTTTACAGTACATATGGGGCTACTTTATAGCACTAGTGCGAGAAGTAGCATATTACGTTACTGTGTCGAACATTTAAAGGGCCATATGTACTGTAAAACGTTGTACGATACATGTGCGAATAGGTAATTCGCAACTCGTGTCGATTTAAAACACTCCCTTCGGTCGTGTTTTAATTTATCGCCACTCGTTTCGAATTTCCTATTTTTCGCACTTGTATCGTAATGTACTATTATACGCCGATTAAAAGTAAACCATCGCTATGTTATAAAACTTAAATGGGTTTTGGATATACTTTTCATATATAAAATCTGTTGGATAAACTTTTTTTTGGGAATAACCCCGAAATCGAAAAAAATGTCTGTTTCATACATTTTGGCTGTCTGACCTTGACATTTTCAATGGGAAAGTAAATATTTCTTCGCCATTTTGGGGCTGGTCCCATAGCAAACGTTGCTCAGGATGACCTATATATTCAGCCCGTAAATTATTGCAGATGCCTAAAATATAAACATCATGTTTGTAATTTGAGTGACAATGCAATATGACGACCAGTTTGGCCTAGTGGGTAGTGACCCTGCCTACGAAGCCGATGGTCTCGGGTTCAAATCCTGGTAAGGGCATTTATTCGTGTGATGAACATGGATATTTGTTCCTGAGTCATGGGTGTTTTCTATGTATTTAAGTATTTATAAATATTTATATCTTATATATATCGTTGTCTAAGTACCCTCAACACAAGCCTTATAGAGCTAACTGTGGGACTTAGTCAATTTGTGTAATAATGTCCTATAATATTTATTTAATATTCTGGTACTATCGACCAGCAGTGGCAGCATGGTTCCATTTTTATCGCTTGTTACTATGCCTGTCACTGTCGCACTTACATACTTGTTAGAACGTGACAGGCATGGTGACAAATGATAAAGAGCCGACCATCTTAGCCCTACTGATCTTTTAGGGCAGTTTTAGGTCAAATGAACTCGCTGCTCCAGCTAAGCTGTGTCATCGACGGCTGGTATTTTATCGATATTTCATACAACTTTATTATCTAATGTATCAATTATTATTTATATTGCAAAGGCAGCTTTTACAAGCCTGACATATGATACTAATAAAAGTATATTTTAAAAGCAATGTAGGTTTTAGATACCTAATCATATTTTTTATTTCCATAAATTACGTCCCTAGAGGAAAACCTAAAATAAGAACCAAAGTTTAAAATGGTATTAAAAACCTCAATATCATTTTTAAAGACCTATCCATAGATACACCACACGTATGGGTTTGATAAAAAAAAAATTGAGTTTCAGTTCTAAGTATGGGGAACCCCCAAAATTTATTGTTTTTTTTCTATTTTTGTGTCAAAATCTTAATGCGCTTCACAGAATACATCTACTTACCAAATTTCAACAGTATAGTTCTTACTCGTATAGTTTCGGAGAAAAGTGGCTGTGACATACGGACGGACAGATAGACATATGACGAATCCATAAGGGATCCTTTCTTTGCCATTTGGCTACGGAACCCTAACAAGTCTTACTTAAGGCCCGATTCGAACTTTAAGATGCGTCAAATATTAGGTCTAGATAAGATATGGATCGGATATGTCAGTGACACAGACATATCCGATAAATGACATGACACACCTATCTTAAAGCCATTATTATAACCATTATAATCACCAATTAATCAGAAAATCGTCGATATAACGCGCCGCCACTGAAAATCTGAAATCAAATATATCAGTCCCCGAAGCATTGTAGAACCAGCGTAGCGTGACATCACATGCCGCTGCGAGCTACGATATTTCGTAGCAGCGTCTACGGCGCTGCATGTTCCATTGAATTTATCATTGGCCTATCAAAGACGTATTCAAGGATGTAAAATATGATGATGCATTGATTTTAATTGCGCTGCGTCGTGAGAGCGTTAGCGTGAGATCTCATTCGGTACCGTTCGGATTTAGACATTACTGCAGCAAGATTGGTCCCGGGTATGTCCTTAAACTACGTCCAAAAGAGTGCTATGGGCACTGTGAATATCATCCCGTTCCCGCTTTGTGTGGTAGGGTAGGACACAGCACTGTGGATGTCATTCCAAGTGTAGAGCAGAGAGCAATTGGGGAAGAACCTCCACCTTACAGAAAATTGCAGCCAAATAACACTAGACCCTACTGATAGTGTTGTATTCCTGTCCGTGAGTAAGGATGCTAGAGCTCAACGAGGGTGTGGAGTATTAGGGTCGGCAACGCGCATTAACACCTCTGAAGTTGCAGGCGTCCATAGGCTATTGTGACTGCTTACCATCAGGTGGACCGTCTGCCTGTTTGCCCCCGACGTAGTATAAAAAAATGCAGCTCGATTTCACTGCCGACTGCATTGCGGCTGCAAATGTCAAAAATCTGGGCAGGAGTTTGAAAAACAGTAAATGATACAGATATAATAATATGTTTTACTTGAATGTTTATATTATTCATGTCAAATTTAATGTTACTGAAACGAAGTTCCTTATCGGGTGGTTTGCGGATGTAATAGTGATGATGCATTACTCCATAAAGTGTATGTAAGATTTTTTCGTCACGAAAACCCGTCACGACCCGTTATTTAAATTCGTTTCGAGAATAAGTAGCTTGATTTCACCGACTTACGTATATCCTGTAGTTGTCCGGGTTCGAACCTCGGACGTGTATGCAGACATTGCATTACGTATTTTTTTTGCACATGGATTATATTTTTGATTGTCTGGGTGAGTGTGAAGCGCGAGCTAAGCGTATCAGTTTCAGCTTGTACAAAAATGTTTTCTTATACTTGGTTGTTCTCCCTGCCTTTAACTAAGTCGTATTTCTGTACCCCTAGTGTAAATAAATTCGATTACCAAACGTGACGTACGCGTTTGCGTTTAGTCTCATTTTGTATTGGATTTCGAAAGAGCGCGCCAAGCGGGACGTTTTGGAAACTCAAAATCCTATACAAAATGAGACTTAACGCAAACTCGTTCGTCACGTTATGATGTCGATCAAAGTTACACTAGGGATACTGAACTGATTTGTGAAGTTTCGTGAGCAGATTCGAAAATTATTGTTTTGTTGATTAAGTTTTTATTCTTATTTGTTAATCAATAATATAATAATATTAATTAATTAATAATATTATACGACATTATTACACAAATTGACTAAATCCCACAGTAAGCTCAATAAGGCTTGTGTTGAGGGTACTTAGACAACGATATATATAATATATAAATATATATAAATACTTAAATACATAGTAAACACACATGACTCAGGAACAAATATCCATGCTCATCACACGAATAAATGCCCTTACCAGGATTTGAACCCGGGACCATCAGCTTCGTAGGCAGAGTCACTACCCACTAGGCCAAACCGGTCGACATAATACTATTATCAATACTAATATTTCGTTTAGTTGCAACCGAGTGTTCAATGACACTCACGCATTTTTACAGAATGTCGTTTTAAAATAAGAGTGTGATTCGGTAATCTTTTATCCTCACACCCTCCGAATAATTTTGCTCCGAATAATAATAAAAATAAACTGCATCGGTTACAGCCACCAGAACGAGACGTTAAAATCACTTACCGAGTACTGGCGATTTATCGACGTTATCTTATCACACTGCGGACCCGTACGCCGCTCCAGTGTATGAGCGAGATAGTGCACGTTCATAATAGTGTAGAGCGAGAACTGAATGTCCGGTTTCGCTTTAGTTTAGCCAAAACTGAACTTTGCTTTTTATGCCGAAATCTGCTAAAAATTAAACCATTTCCACAGATGGACTTGTACAATGGGCTGCGCTCTGAAGAATTGTTTGACATGATGCCAACGGCCACTTTCTATCACCGCACCGCTCGCTGTCGGCAAGGTGTTCATCCTCAAACCCTAGAGCCTAAATTGTCGCGCACTGTGCGGTTTAAGAGGAATTTCCTCCCGCGGACGCTCTGGCTGTGGAATGAGCTCCCTGCCGAGGTTTTCCCGAGGGTATACAGTATGGGGTTCTTCAAAAAAGCAGTGTACAGGTTTTTAAATGGTCGGCAACGCGCATGTAACACCTCTGGAGTTGCAGGCGTCCATAGGCTCCGGTGACTGCTTACCATCAGGCGGGCCGTGTGCTTGTTTGCCACCGACGTGGTATTAAAAAAAAAAAGATATTTCTTACCTACTAGGAAGACCCAACTTTGTTGTCATATGTGCACTTAACATTTATGAAATAAATCATTTTAATTTAAAAAAAACCGAAATTTTGGTCGGATATTACCGAAAATCCAAGTATTGTTATGCCGAAACCAAGACTTCAGTCGGACACTAGGTATATAAATATTAGTAATGTCCAGGTCACATGTTGTTACTCTAATTACTGGTCGCACTGGCAGTTCAACCTTAACTCGCAATTGTTGAGAATAGCGAGGCCGGCATCGGCATGGCTTGGCGCGGGTTAATATTTCAGACCTCGCGCGAAGACGTGACGGCCTCGCTGAAGTAAGGCTCGGCGCACATGCGGGGGAATTCACACTTAACCCTATTTAGAAATTGAGTGCTGGCGAAAATGTTACATATTCTTTCGTAAGATGGAGGTAAATATATCATTATATATTGGACCAAGCGAGCATGAAGCGTGGACAATGCATCTCCGTTTCAGCGTAGGCAAAAATGCTTTTTTATCAAATGAAAATACTTATGGAGCTTACCGAGCTTAGTAATGTGTTTAATTATTGACGGCCCACCTTATGAAGCATTTAATAATAATATTTGTGTAATGATCACAAACATTTGCTCATAGGTTTTGAATGTTTTTTTATGTATATATCTATGTATCATCATGTATAACCCATAAATCAAGGCTTATTGAGTTTACTGCAGAAATAAGGTGATTAAAGTTGAAAACGACGTATAATGTGTATAAATAAAGCAGTGTACGTAAATATACATAGCTATTAAAACACATATAGTAATGACGTTTTTTTGATATTCAAAAAACACAAAATCCCATACCCGTATTTTATTGCCTTTCTACATTATGTAACAGTCAGATAAACTAATATTATTTTATGTCGCTCTTAATATTTATAAGCAGCTCCTTCGTAAATATCCCCGAGTATATTTGTTTACTATCGCAATATTCAAGTTAGCAATCAGGCAGCTCCACTTTATAGGGTAATACGCGATCTGTAAAAAGTTCTGTATTTTATGTTCCATGCCAATTGTTTCTTTATATCTTTTTCCATCATAAAGCTACATCGCATCTGGTGAGTTGGCCAACAATGTTTGAAATACTGACTTTTGTTTTATGGAATTATCGAGAAACATATTATTTCGCAAGGTTATTGGAGCGAGAGTTGGTACGGAAATGTAAACATAGGGGCGTATTCGAACTGTAATAAGAGGTTATAAATTTGATCTGGTTTTGTCACAGATTTGTCCTGCCAGTCACTTTTGATACTATCATATTCAATAACAATTCCAGTTACAATACAAGTTGTCCCTAATGATCAAATTATAATAACTTGTTGTGGAGTTAATATTTTCATGCAAATTGAATACTTCGGAGACCGCACTATAACCGTATCAAAACCATACAAGCTTTTAAATCTGGGTAGCATAGCGACGGGTAATATAAATAAGCGACCGATCATAAGATCAGGCAAATCGTGAAATGTGAAAATCTTTGTCTCGTTCCCTGAGTCGACGAAGCCCCGTCTATTTCTTGACAGTTACATGAATCATCAGACAGAAACAACTTATAACGAACCTACCTATATATTAGTTGAATGTGACTACCGTTAAAACATTACACAGGATCATTACAATCTGCCTGATCTTACGATCGGCCGCCGACATACATCATTCCACGACACGGCACGGCTTTACACTATAAGACGTTGTCACCATGCGCGCAGTACAGTCGAGTCACTCGCGGCAATTTCCGTGGGGTTATGTTTGAGCTTTAGTTCAACTTCTATATTATTATATGCAGAAATATTTTACACACACCGACCTATAGGCCAATGAGGGCTAACGCGTTTAACCTCGCCGCTAGGGGCGCTAGTCTAGCCGGAGTCTTTCTAAATGTCAAATGCATAGTGATTTTGGGGGTTACAAGCTTCTTTTATCGCAATTTTTTGCATTTGGGTATTTAGAACCAGTGTTGTACAAAGTATCATAACAACCGGTGTAGCAGTTTCGAAGAAAATAACAAATTACCATTTTTAGGGTTCCGTAGCCAAATGGCAAAAAACGGAACCCTTATAGATTCGTCATGTCCGTCTGTCTGTCCGATTCTGTCACAGCCACTTTTTTCCGAAACTATAAAAGCTATACTGTTCAAACTTGGTAAGTAGATGTATTCTATGAACCGCATTATGATGTTCACACAAAAATAGAAAAAAAAACAATAAATTTTGGGGGTTCCCCATACTTAGAACTGAAACTCAAAAAATCTTTTTTCATCAAACTCATACGTGTGGGGTATCTATGGATAGGTCTTTAAAAATGATATTGAGGTTTCTAATATCATTTTTTTCTAAACTGAAAATTTTGCGCGAGAGACACTTCCAAAGTGGTAAAAAGTGTGTCCCCCCCCCCCGTAACTTCTAAAATAACAGAATGAAAAATCTAAAAAAAATATATGATATACATTGCCATGCAAACTTCCACCGAAAATTGGTTCGAACGAGATCTAGTAAGTAGTTTTTTTTAATACGTCATAAAAATTAAAAAAAAAAATTTTTTTCATCAAACCCATACGTGTGGGGTATCTATGGATAGCTCTTCAAAAATGATATTTAGGTTTCTAATATCATTTTTTTCTAAACTGAATAGTTTGCGCGAGAGACACTTCCAAAGTGAAAAAATGTGTGTCCCCCCCCCTGTAACTTCTAAAATAACAGAATGAAAAATCTAAAAAAAATATATGATATACATTGCCATGCAAACTTCCACCGAAAATTGGTTCGAACGAGATCTAGTAAGTAGTTTTTTTTAATACGTCATAAAAATTTAAAAAAAAATTTTTTTTCATCAAACCCATACGTGTGGGGTATCTATGGATAGGTCTTCAAAAATGATATTTAGGTTTCTAATATCATTTTTTTCTAAACTGAATAGTTTGCGCGAGAGACACTTCCAAAGTGAAAAAATGTGTGTCCCCCCCCCTGTAACTTCTAAAATAACAGAATGAAAAATCTAAAAAAAATATATGATATACATTACCATGCAAACTTCCACCGAAAATTGGTTTGAACGAGATCTAGTGAATAGTTTTTTTTTAATACGTCAATAAATTAAAAAAAAATTTTTTTCATCAAACCCATACGTGTGGGGTATCTATGGATAGGTCTTCAAAAATGATATTTAGGTTCCTAACATCATTTTTTTCTAAACTGAATAGTTTGCGCGAGAGACAGTTCCAAAGTGGTAAAATGTGTGTCCAAAGTGGTAAAATGTTGAACAAGATCTAGCAAGTAGATTTTTTTTAATACGTCTTAAATGGTACGGAACCCTTCATGCGCGAGTCCGACTCGCACTTGGCCGCTTTTTTACTTTGGAGCAGCCTGTATGTGTTAGTAGCTCCTAAGGTAATATCTTCAAAGAATAGCATGGACCCTTCTTCGACCTTTTTGATTATCTTTTTTATTTATGACACGAATAAGCTTCTGTCTATTGAAAAATGTCATCATTATCAAATATTTCGAACAAATTGTCAAAAACACTGCCAAAGATTAACACGGTGTGTGTCTTTTTGTTGTCTATTAGTGCAAATAACTTTTGTTCGAAAAAAATTTTTTTATCTTTTGTTCTAATTAAAAAAATATTAACGTCAGAGCATTCCAAGTAACCCTACGTGGAATTTCAGGGTTTGTGCAATGGCTAAGGTCACCCTGTATAACTATTCTAGTTCGTTGGAATATCCACACAAGTTAATGGCATGGAGCTGGCACGTCCCGTGTATTAAATTAGCCAACAATGGCCGGTGTAATGGATAAGTTTGGATTTTAGGACTAATGGTGAGTAATCTCACAGGTTTTCGTATAGTTGAGATATTTGGATAATTTCCCGCGGGATACGCAGACATATTTATCTTCATTATGTTTGAATACGTTTACTTACAGCGGAGTATAATATTTATATATTTTTTGTTTAAGATTAGGATTCATTTTGCTTCTGATAGGGTTGTTTCCATCTACAAATCTTAGGGCAGAATTGTATCCCAATAAATTCTTTTGGATTATAAGAACATGTTAAACTACTTTTAGGGGACCTGTAATGACCATATTTTTGTAAATATTGAATTTAAAATATCTTTTGGCACACGTCACGTGACCAAACTCGAAACGTTATTGAAGATTCTGATGACGTCACAACTCTCGGATTGACACTGATGACAGTTAGGCGATAAACAACAAATGACAAATGTCAGTTGACAGTTCGTATCTTCTATGTGTGTATGTAGTTATGTGTCAAACCGTAAACTGTGACGTCACACAATTTTCAAAGAGCGTTTTGGGCGCGAAAGCATCTGTCAAAATATATTTTGTTAATTTAACATATTTAAAGCCGTTTTTAGTATAAAAGTTGAATTTTAGGGCAACTTTTAGTTAATGTAGAACGTAATACAAGCTTTTCAAAAAATTGGAAACAACCCTATTTAGCTGTCAAGGAAGTAATATGTTCACGGTCTTTTTTTATTATAGGACATGCTTACACTTATTGACCAAGTCCCACGGTAAGCTCAAGAAGGCTTGTGTTGTGGGTACTTAGACAACGATATCTGGGGGCACGATAGTGCCCCGCCAAGACGAGCTCAAGGGCACTACCTACCTTTTCTCTACCTTTCTTTTCTTTTTATGTATTTTTATTAATTTCTGTTTGTGTTTACATAATCAATTATTAATATTTCTATTTGTATTGACAGACAAGCACAAAGACTTAATTATTGAAAGTTCATCTTTTTTGGGAAATTGAGCCTCTTAGTGGGTGAAAATGGGTTCTTAAGTCACGACGTTCACTAACCACCAGGCTGTCTGGTCCCTAGTTTATCATCACCATATTCTAAAACTTACGGATGAAATACGTATTAATACGAATTACGGATGAATTTTTGGAACTCTTGTAATTAAGCATGGGAAAGTTTCGTGCATATTTCGGATTTTTTTTAAATATTTATCCTGGCCGCTTTCAAACGGTCTATTAAAAGCAGGGATGATCACGCCATGCCTTTCATATTTAAAGCTACAAATCTTTTGAATTCATGTGTACCAACCCTAAAAATGCAGAATCTTTTTCCGTAGAATATTTCCTATTCAATCTCGTTCAAACATGTCAGACTCTTGTCTGATTCTAGTCTCCTGGTACCGACAGACTAAGAGCTAGGCCCGGAGAATACGCTAGGTGACAAGTTTTTATGAATGGCATTAGTCGATCCGGTTTCTTGTGAGGGTCAAATGTTTTTGTGGAACCGATGGCATTAAAGTAATACAAAAGTCAGAAATGTTATTCAAAATAGGTCCTACTTTGGTATGTTCGTGATCCACGGGTGAAACGCCTCTTACTAAACTCTGCTATAAAAGGGAATGCCAAAGTACGAGAAAAGTCCCGAAGTTGTCACATTTGTAGTATGTACTATATTTTATCGTTAGGAAAAATAAACATTAAGCATTATTGCAGCAATAAAAACCGTAGGCGATGACTATAAATAACGTTAGACAACACCTGGCATGTGTTTTCCTCAACAGAAACACCTGGCAAATTCCCTTTTATACTACCCCAATCCCAGAACTCTAAAACTAGTTTCTTTCAAGTAGTTTCCCTATCCGCCTCCGATGAATATACGCCAGATGCCTAGATTAAATAACAAGGAGATTATAGCAAACTAACTCGTTGCTCTCGACATCATAGACTGTTATCCAGGGCCAGCTCTCCGTCTACTAGTCTCCTGGCGCCGACTATTGGATTTGCAACGTTTGGCCTTTGACGAAGTGAAGTGAACGGCGAGCGAAATGTGCAAGGGATCTAGGGCTCGACTGCCGTGCTCAGCAGTGTGGCGGCCAAGTTCTGAGAAAACACTCGGCACTGCGTTTATACAAGTTATGAAACGTACTCGTGTTTTCAAACGTCTCTTTTGTTTCGAGTACAACTACAATCTTGATGAATTTTTAATATACTAATACAAAAAATACTCTTCATTTCTCACAAGAAAATGATATCATAAAATAATAAGGTTCTTGGTAAATTACTTTCCGGTGCATGCGACTGATGCGACACTAAACTCAAAATACACCACTCTTCAATTACTACCAATATTATAAAAAACTATTCTCATAACGAATGAAACAGACCCGTTTTCAGAAATTATGTGAAGATTGACTATGTTTATAGCATATTAGATATTCTAAGTTTCTCAAAATCACTCGAAATATACGCAGTTTTTCTTATTTGAATACGGGCGTCACTCAGTCGACACAAATCAATCACAAGATCTAATTTTGAAATTAGTACCGGGAAGGTACGGTACATTGACCCCGGAGGGTAACACTTATTATTATTAATCATTTATTTCAAATAACAAGGATTCATAATACATGGTTAGTAACATAATAGCTCATTATCTTATTATCTACGTTAGTATTTTTATATATAAGGTTTTTATATTACTATGACTATGTACACAAATAAATAAATACTCCATTGCAACAGTGCGCACATCACCCCACTACTTGAGCATTGTTAGAGATGTGCACACTGCAGCAATGTCGTATATAAGGACAATCAATCCTATCCGCTATCATGGCCAGGATGCTGTTGCGGCTATCCCGCACCCGCCGCACCAGGGGCGCGCATTTCTTTCTAATTGTTGCATAAAAGCAGTCAACTCTCGCTTCCGCAAACATCCCTGATGCGCTGCAGAAGCGGGGCAGCCGCATCAACACCCTGAACGCATTATTATATTGTACGCGTAGGGCGGTGTAAGTTTTTCGAGTGTAGTTTACCCACAGGCTGCTCGTGTAAAAAGATGTGCAGTAAGCTTTGCCTTTTGGGATTATTTCAGTGTAGGTTTTATTATTACATTAAAATTATGCCACATTACAACCTAGGTTGTACGTTTTATTAGACCCTTCAGTATGTGGTTTTCATATGGGCCAAAGTTACCCTATGTTGGTTAAAGTAACCCGACTTTACGGTACTTGGCAATTTTTTTTAAATTTCCGTTCTAGTGGGATCCAGAGTTAATGGAATTTAGTTTGTTAGCCGGTCCTGGTGGCGAAGGGGGCTAAATGGGTTTATTGTTTTAAGGTGGGCGAGTAAACAGGTGCGGTGACAGGACCAGGCGGTTCATTCTGTGAATTTAATATAATGGAAGAAGACGGGACGAATTAATGATAACAGAGGGTTAAACATAGGTAAAAAATAGTCTACAGTAGCTGCACAAAAGAATGCCAATCCTTTTTTTTAGTGATCCAGAGTCACGAGTTCAAGTCTTGCCCGAGTGAGTTTTTTTTCCTTTACTTTATTTCTTAGTTTTTTGTTATCGTTCGCAGATGTTTCTGCTGATTACGACATTAATAAAATACCTATATAAATTAGATGATTTACATTCATATATTAATAGTTCAATATAATAAATAAATCAACATTTGGGGACAATCATAGTATACACAGATCGATCTAGCTCTAAACTAAGCAAAGCTTGCGCTATGTGTACTAGGCGACGATAATAAATATGCCGCAGACAAATTGTAGTATCCGCCGTTTCCAAACCAACCAACCTTTCCTCGTTCGTCAGAGATGCAATGAACAGGCACCGGTGGAGGCATATCATAATAACCAGGTATGGAGCATCCACATCCACCGATGACCACGATACTCAGTCATGAGGGAGCGACCACAGAGAGACCAGTCATATCGATTACCTGTTGCACAAAATACATTTAACTCTAAACTACGAAAATGTTGACGAACAAATATATATC
The DNA here is from genome assembly GCF_033807575.1 of Cydia pomonella. NCBI lineage: Eukaryota > Metazoa > Arthropoda > Insecta > Lepidoptera > Tortricidae > Cydia > Cydia pomonella. The sequence goes on from NC_084712.1 coordinate 363,626, forward strand.
TTCTCTAAAGGCATCTACAGACTTGTAGGTACACAAACAGCACTCAGACCCGAATCACATTGTGGTTAAGAACCAAATTTAATTTGGGTCCCTTCGACAAACTCTATGTAAAATGTCCCTGTGTTGTCAAATGAAAAAGGCCCTAATGGGTATTTGCAAAGCTTTTACTCATTTTGGGACAAAATTGAACGAAGTTTAACCGACATTTGGATGGAACTACAGTCAAGAACAGTGAAAACGGGTCGCTTTTTAGGGTTCCGTAGCCAAATGGCATAAAACGGAACCCTTATAGTTTCGCCATGTCCGTCTGTCTGTCTGTCTGTCTGTCTGTCCGAGGCTTTGCTCCGTGGTCGTTAGTGCTAGAAAGCTGAAATTTGGCATGGATATATAAATCAATAAAGCTGACAAAGTCGTACAATAAAATCTAAATTTTTTTTTTTAGGGTACCTCCCCTACACGTAAAGTGGGGGCGAAATTTTTTTTTTCGCTTCAACCCTAGAGTGTGGGGTATCGTTGGAAAGGTCTTTCAAAACTAATGAGGGTTTTTAAGAAACATTTTTTGATAAAGTGAATATATTCGGAGATAATCGCTCCGAAAGAAAAAAATGAACCATAGGTCCAAAAAATATGAACAAAATCGTGGAAGTAGAGCTTAAGAAAGACATTAAATGAAAACTATAGCGGACATGATCAGTTTAGTTGTTTTTGAGTTATCGCAAAAAGTTTTCCCTTCATAGTAAAAAGACTTATTTTAATTAGGTACTGATTATGCAAATTTGCCTATTTGTTTAACTCGGGTGAAAGGTACCGTTTCATCCCTTGGTTAACAATTTACTATATTTTAAGCTCCAGTTTAGCTTATTGTGACGGAAGAGTAACTACGGAACCCTACACTGAGCGTGGCCCGACATGCTCTTGGCCGGTTATTATATGATATTGGAGACGTTTTACATCTCCAAATTTTAGATGAACTTAGTTATGTTGTAGTTGTTTTCTTTTTTTTATAGTTTAGTTAATTATCATGTTTTATATACACGGGTCATCATATATCATGTTATACAACATGTCTTTACTCTCTAGACATTGACCGAAATCCCGAGTCTAGTTCCTTCTCAGGAATGTTCTAATATGGTAAATTATTTGATTAGATAAACATAATAAAAAATATATATATTGTTTAGTTTTGTGTTTATTCTGTGCTAGACTTCTTTTATTGTATCTGGAACACCTACTGACATAACATTTTTTTATTTTAATTCCGCTACCTAAAGGTTGTCTGGAAGAGATCGCTTTTTAGCGATAAGACCGCCTGTTGTTTACCTCTTCTTTATGTGTTGTATTATTTGTACTGTTTCTGTATTGAGGTGTGCAATAAAGTGTATTTGTATTGTATTGTATATTTTCAAAGTAAAATTAATTCAAACTAAATAAATAGGACAGAAAAATCATTAAGCTCTCCGTTAATACTGTGTCGTTTGTACATAGGTTAGAAATACTCTAATCGACACGTCCTATTCATCTATGTCCAGAGGGTAGAGACACGTTGTATATGTAATGGTTTAAATGAAAAAAAAAACACAAGTGCTGCGATATACACGCATCAGCTCCAAGAGCGGATAAGTATCAAATAAAATAATAAATCATAATAATGTTGACGACCAGTTTGGCCTAGTGGGTAGTGACCCTGCCTAAGAAGCCGATGGTCCCGGGTTCAAATCCTGGTAAGGGCATTTATTCGTGTGATGAGCATGGATATTTGTTCCTGAGTCATGGGTGTTTTCTATGTATTTATACATATACATAGAAATGTATTTATAATTTTTTATATATTATATATCGTTGTCTAAGTACCCTCAACACAAGCCTTCACTCACTCTATTGATATATGAAAGTCGTATGAAAATCCGTTCAATAGTTTTTAGTTTTGGAGTAGTTTTATATGATGTAGTGAATTGACGTTTTCCCCTAGACTTGTGGACGCTAGGTTGCGTGACAGTCGTGCACATAGCGAATACAAGGGCCCCCGCCGGGACGCGACGGAGCGCTCGGCCGGGCTTCTTATGAAGTTCATTTCGACCTCAGTGGCAGTCATTTAATCGACTAATAAAAATGCTGGAGTAAATAAGTCTATTGTAATACTGTAAAAACGTACTTTTATTAGTAAACGCGCGTTGACAGGTTCATTAAGGCGCTGATTAAAATTACACTTTAATATGATGGTCATATTTTATAGGGCACGATTATGAATATTTGCGAAAACAAGTTGATAAATGTTATAGGACATTATTACACAAATTGACTAAGTCTCACAGTGAGCTCAATAAGGCTTGTGTTGAGGGTACTTAGACAAAGATATATATAATTTATAAATATTTTATAAATACTTAAATACATAGAAAACAACCATGACTCAGGAACAAATATCCATGCTCATCACACGAATAAATGCCCTTACCAGGATTTGAACCCGGGACCATCGGTTTCATAGGCAGGGCACTACCCATGAGGCCAGACCGGTCGTCAAGACTAACTATCAATTTCATGCGATTAAAGGAACACCTAACGAATATAAAGGTCTAATAAACCAAATATATTTTTCCTATCAGTTTAGAAAATAGCCGAATTAAGCTTCCTTAAAAATTCTGCAAAAGAAAAAAATATAAAAGATTTAAGAAAAAAATATTAAAGAAGACAGATCAAGAAAGAGAAAAGCGTCTCTGTTTGGCCCTATTGTTGACTGGTAGAGAATACTATTTGGTATTATGTCCTCCATTTGTACATTGTTGTATATATTTTGTGGAATAAAGTTTGAATAAATAAATAAAAGATGATGTGATTGATTGATATTTATTCAGGTTTCTAAACAGTTAGAGCTAGGGGCGCCTACCTCACCTACTGTAAAAAATGTCGCATAAAAATATATTATTATTATGACTTAAAATCTGGAATTTAAAAGTCGCCGCTGCATATTTACGGTATACACCAGGACCACAAGCAGCCGACCATAAAATGAATCTTAGCTGTCCCTAGAGAACCTTGAGTTTATGCGAAATACAAAATTGTCTGCATAATTTTTTGGCTCATACAATATGTAACGATTCTAGGTATGATAACTGATAAATAATAAGTAAATCGTGGAAATAAGCCATAGTGGGAAACGCGGTAGCTGAAGACCGCAAACAAAATGAGCGGACGAGATAAATAAAGTAGCTGGTCCTAACTGGATGGAAATAGCCCAGGATAGAACAAACTGGGCATCTTTGGAGGAGGCTTTCACCTGCGGAGGGGTTCTTGCAGTTTAAGTATTTTTGAAGTCTCAATTTTTTTTAAAGTGTTTATCATAATTTGGATTTTTTTAGTATTTTAGTTTGGTGAAAATGTCTTCGTTTGCAAGAAATAAAAGGCTTTTTTTATTTTTATTATTTATGACTACTAAATAATCGTAATAATTTAAAGAAATAATACCAGGGGCCGACATTAACTGCCCCTGCTTATTTTTTTTTAAATACTTTGGAAAGTCAAATAGAAAAAAAAAAAAAATTGTGTTTTAGTAGTCACTTGCTTTGCAGTAAAAAAAGCAATATTTGAGGCAAAGGAATGATTTTGATTTATTCGTCTTTTTTTGTGCCGTTAATAACAAGCATTGCTTAAATAATCCCTACATAAATGCGAAAGCAACTCTGTCTGTGTATCTGCCTCTTCACGCCTAAATGGCTGAACCGATTTAGATGAAATTTGCTATGGAAATAGTTTGACGATATATGATTGTTTCTATCAATCATCGTCATCATCTTTCCACGCAGACGAAGTTGCGGGCAAATTCAAAGTCAAAGTCAAAGTCAATATATTCTTTATTCAAATAGGCCTAGCAACAAGCACTTTTAAATCGCAGAAGCTAGTAATAATAAATTTAATATTAGGTTTACAATAAAGCTTCACAGTGTGTTTCTCATTTAACCAACAGAACGGTTATCAGATACAATATAATTAATATTTCATTTCCCGCATAAAAAACCTATTTTGTGGGGTTTCCACTTTTAGTACAATTTATTAATACCCTCCGGTTTACGTATGAAATCCTTTAACAACGGATATTTTGCATTCAGTGCAAAATATGGAATCTTTGGATAAAACTCTGAAAACTTCCAATTATTTCAACATGTCCATGTGTGTGTATTCGGATGAAAGAAGCGCCTGGCGCCCGTTGGCTCGTTGGGTGGATGACATTCGAGAAATCGCGGGACACTTCTGGATGCGACTAGCCCAGGGCCGGGATAAGTGGCGTACACGAAAAGAGGCATCTGCTCAGCAGTGGGCGAATGGAGGCTAAATGATGATGATGATTTTAACATGTGAGCTTCAGGACAAGTTATGATTAAAAAAAGTCCTTATTTATGTTGGAATTTTCCAGATAGATTTTTGATCGAGGCGAGTAATGGAAAGTCAAAAAATCGTCATTTTTATTTAAATCTAATACCATTATTATTTCATTTATAAAAGTACCGTTTAAAAATTTCATTGAAACAATAAAATTCTCGTATATAATAAACATATATAAATATGTTCCTAGATTAATACGAAAAGTAGAATAATCGGACAGACAGACGGACATGACGAATCTATAAGGGTTCCGTTTTTTGCCATTTGGCTACGGAACCCTAAAAATGATTCCTTTAATACCAACCTACAGTTCGCTCGATGATATAATCAAAACTCACATATACTCGTACCTAAAACTAGCGACTGGAGCAAACGGCATCGAGAGGTCGATGAACCAGTACTGCGTTTAAACAAAATTACCAATGTCCGGTTATCGGTATGGCTTTAAAAAGAAAAAGCCAGGGATAACCTAGGGGACAAATTTAGCGACACGTGTCGGCGACATATCAGGCGAAGTCGTACGAGATCGCGAAACTTCGCCTGAGATATCTGACGACATCACACGACTTACAACACACACTGGCCACATGGCTCACGCGATGTTGCCAGACATGTCGAGTGAAGCAATATGTGTCGTGGAACATGGGATATTTTGACATTCCGTAATTACTTATTAACAAAATAATCCCAATATAGGAATATTGATAAGGTTACTAGGAAGGTATTCTGGCTAAAAAAACTACCTATGAAATGGGCCGCCGCACCGCACCGCGCCACTTCGCTTCGCGTTCGCGAGTTTTTCGCTTACGTAAGACACTGCGTTACTGCTGCAAATGTCAAAATCGATATTGCTGCCCGGATTTTTGACATTTGCAGCAGCAATGCAGTTGGCAGTAATATTGCACTGAAGTACTGCTGCAGTAATGCTGATGTAGTATGAATCCGACCTGTACCTTTATTTGAGTATCTCGACTTATCGACACATCCCTAGTCCCCCGTCTTGCATAATCGTCTGAAAATTCATCGCAATATTCATCGGCGTCACGTATTCTCACCCCATATGGGGTAATTTACCCGACGGGGTAATCTACGAGAGCAATGGGAGATTTACCCATGCGTACTTATCGTTTTCAATTAAAACTTCTTGACGAGGGTGCGGCTGTTTTGCACAATTAAACTTACTTGCGACGTGTGAATTTCATTTGTTACTTTTTGCGTTTCGGGTTAGTCCTGTTTTGGAAAACGATTATTCTTATACAGATTTTTGTGTAAATTAACACACTGCCAGTAGTGCCAGTGACCCTTAGTAGGTGCTTTTCGCTGCAAAGCGGAAAAATAAAATAAATAAAACGGAAAAAACGTGTTATCGGCTTCAAACGACCGGACGACCGGTCTGGCCTCGTGGGTAGTGACCCTGCCTATGAAGCCGATGGTCCCGGGTTCAAATCCTGGTAAGGGCATTTATTCGTGTGACGAGCATGGATATTTGTTCCTGAGTCATGTGTGTTTACTATGTATTTAAGTATTTATAAATATTTATATATTATATATATCGTTGTCTAAGTACCCTCAACACAAGCCTTATTGAGCTTACTGTGGGACTTGGTCAATTTGTGTAATAATGTCCTATAATATTTATTATTTTTTATTAATCATGTTTGAGAAATAGGAAGTTTATTTTTTAACGCAAGCTTAAGAATTTTAAGATATGGTTCGCAAACTTCACATAATTAACACGTTCAGAAACCAATCCCTAATGATGAAGAATGTTTTCCCGCGATTCAAAGGAACCTCATTTTACCGGCACATAGTATAACACTGGTAATGTATGAAATGTGTATGGATGGATCCAAAACCAATTGCGATAGTTATGGCCAAACTTGCGTGGACTATCTTATCTCACTATTTGATGTTTGTCATCTGTCAAACCTAATATCCCTAATCCCTGTCTGTTACATTTTCAAGCTTTAACATACTTACTTACTCCTCTGGCGCAGCGACCCAAAGTGTGTCTTGGCCTCCAACACTACTGCTCGCCACTGATCCCGGTCCTGTGCAGTTTCTCGCCAGTCTTCAACCTGGAGCTCGCGCAGATCCGTGTCCACCACGTGCTGTCGGTTTTCCCTCAAACGCTCTTTTCACCGTCCGATCGGCTCCCATTCGCTCTAGATGACCGAGCCACCGCACGCTTTAACAGTTTACCGATATTATTATATATTATATTTTCGATAAGGTATGGTGGGGTAAGACGAACATAGTTTATTTTGTTTATTGACAAACTTTGCTAAGACAAACAGTTTAAGGATTCCATACAAGTGTTTGTCTTGCCCCGGTGATAGTCTTACCCTTATCGTTTTTTTTATCGTTTGAAATTTGCTGAAATAAAAGGCTGCTTGGAAATGCACTTTTATTTAACAGATTTACCATACATGAATGGCCGGATTTTCTCGTGTAATATCTGGGAAACCGAGCTTTGCTCGGAAAACATATAAAAACTCAGAATTGTGCGTTTTCCCTGATATAAGTCCTAGCTAGATCGATTTTTCGCCCCCGAAAACCTCCATATAGACAATTTCATCGAAATCTTTAGAGCCCCGAAATATATATATAAATATACAAGAATTGCTCGTTTAAAGGTATAAGATTTGCAATTAACACTTCATTTCAAACGACATCTCGATTGATTCTCAGAATAGAGGTCAAATCAATATGCTTTGTTTTTCCGAGGCGTTCGAATCAATTTTGATGTAATAATTAAGCTGTTTTCAGATAAAAAATTTGTTGCAACACAACAGTTTATTTTTTATGGAAATCATTATTTTCCATTTTTCGACGCATCGTAGAAGTTTTACTACATATTTTATGTGTTTTGATAAAATACCTAAATTAAGTAATAATATCCGCCAAGCAAGTACTGCTGTCCCACACCCAACCAATACAAAATCGCATAAACCTATCTCTAATGAACCGCTGAAAAGTTCGCAAGCAAACTTAGCATGGCGAATCAAAAGGGTCTATAATTTAGTTACAAACCCAAGGCCGAGGGTGCGAGGGGGTTAGTTGAAGTGGAGTGCGCGGAACAATTTGTTTTCCCGGGAATAATAAATAAAATAAATATTTTGGGAACAATCTTGCACATTCCCCAAACTAAGAAAAGCTTGTACTATGGTATGGGTGCATAGGCAACTATATATATATATGCTTATATGTATAGATAAATACATACATAGATAATATCTATAACTCAGGAGAAATATTCGTGATGAACGCACCAATAAATGCCCTTACCAGGATTCGAACCCGGGACCTAATGCTTCGTAGGCAGGGTCACTACTGACTAGGCAAAACAGCCATTAATAAATAAATAAATAATAAATATTATAGGACATTATTACACAAATTGACTAAGTCCCACAGTAAGCTCAATAAGGCTTGTGTTGAGGGTACTTAGACAACGATATATATAATATATAGATATTTATAAATACTTAAATACATAGAAAACACCCATGACTCAGGAACAAATATCCATGCTCATCACACGAATAAATGCCCTTACCAGGATTTGAACCCGGGACCATCGGCTTCGTAGGCAGGGTCACTACCCACTAGGCCAGACCGGTCGCCATTAAATAAACTTTTTTTTTTTATATTATAGGACATTATTACACAAATTGACTAAGTCCTACAGTTACAGCTCAATAAGGCTTGTGTTGAGGGTACTTAGACAACGATATATATAATATATAAATATTTATAAATACTTAAATACATAGAAAACACCTATGACTCAGGAACAAATAAAGTGGCATATATTGGGTCTCAATAGGAAATCGATTCAAATGGGTACAAGTAGATACATATGTATAACGAAAACTAACTGAACTCTTGAAATTGCTGGCAGGCTTATAATCTGTGCTCTACATAATTAAAATAAATTCAAACTTCTGGAACAAATACAAAGCGGTATTTTTAACAACGTTTTGGCACTATAAACACCCAAGTTTTTTTGTAAACAGTTATGATTACTAATTTTATGGAATTTATCTCATTATTATATTATTCATGCATGAAAAAGGGTGGCAGAAAATACATTATGATGCTCTGTTACTAATTTACGGGAAGGAAAGTAATAAAGTTAGCAAGTTTGCGGCCAAACGCACAACTTGGAATTATGAATAAAAAAACATAACCGTTACGCTTTGGATTCAAAGCTACGTTTTTATTCGTGACATAAAGGGTAACCTTTTTGGTTTATAGCACCAATATAAATAAGTAGGTAATATTATCTACCGGGATTTTTCTTTACACTTCCAATTTGTATTGTTTCCAATTAACAAATCATGCCAACTTTCAGTTAGAAAAATATTCAAAAATATTAAATTAACTTATCGAACATTCCGCAGGCAGGGGCATGCAGATGATATTACCGGGAAAATACTCGGTAAATTCCCGGGAAAACATCTGAGTTTAGTCCATCACTAGTCCGGGACCGTGTGTTTGGTCTGAGACAATTTGCATTCAGAGCCGGCGTTTGCTTAGCCTTCAGTTTGTATTGTTTCCAGTTTGTGACCAAAACACAGTATAGTTTAAGATTAGACTGTGTGTTCTGTTGATTGGTACAAACTACAAAGTTGGAAGTTACAGGCGGAATGTTTGATTTTACTGGGCACTTTTGATGCTTGAGTATATTTGGGACTCTTTACCAAAAACAGTAGTTTTTAGCCATAACCTGAAGAAGGGGATACATTAAACGTATGTGACAGGAAAATTGGCACAAATGCAATGGCTTGGGATAAACTTGTAAAGGAAAGTGCAAAATTACAGGCAAAATACACAATCAGTACAAAGAACATGTTTATTAGGCATCTAATGACTACGAGTAAATATTAAGTATATTGTATTTTTTGGGCGTCAATACCTAAAGCGCGCACACTGTCTATTTGTATCGGAGTAAATGAGATAGCACTGTCGCATGTTACTGGGCCTGGGCAAGGGAATAATAAGAAAAATATTTAAATAAAAAAAGTGGATTATTAGTGTAATATTTTACTCAATAGCGGTTTAGATATAAATGTTTTGAAATTGTGACTTTAATTGCAGACCCATAAGTCAAAACAATAAAGACATAAAACCGTTTAATTGTGATTTTAAGACCAATCTTTGCAATTATTTTCTATCGAGCCGATTTCATTCAATCATGTATCGAGTACAACCACGGTCTTTGAAATATAAAATATGAACATATATTTTTCTTACTTGAGTAAAACAAATAGTCTTTCATAAAAAATGGTTAAGTAACATCAATTTCAAGTACATTGGGTGTTGACAGCCTCTTAATTCCTGCCTCTTTCTGATAAAAAGGACTTAATTATTGCGTATGCTTTTTTGCCACCGACATAGTAAAAAAAATCTAATTCGGTGTAACTAACTAGCCTTCGGCAATTTCCATTCATTATGACCATAGAACTCCTGCCCGCCTAGCCAAGGTGAGAATCGCTATCGCTTCGACAGCGAAATGCTTTGTATCTCTCTATCACTCTTCCATATAAGTGCGACAGTGACAGTGTGCATTTCGCTAAACAATTTGCACGTTGACTGCGTGGCCTGGTAGGTCTAGACCGGGCGCTCAACAAGCCTTTTTACAAGCTTTTATTTATTTTCACCTGTCCTGTTGTCTGTCTTGTCTGTCTATAATTAAATCTTGCAAGGTTAATTTAACCCACTTTTCGGCTTCCCATGAAGCTGAATATTTGCATACCTACATACTTGTGACAATGCAATATGGTACCATCGAGCTGTTCTCATAATGAAGACAGTAAGGCTAATATGGTCGCCTCTTTATCACTTGTCACTATGCCTGTCACGTTCTAACAAGTATGTAAGTGCGAAAGTGACGCATGGCATGACAGGTGATAAAAATGCGACCATGATACCGCTGCTGCGATGGCAGCATGGTTCCATTTTTACCACTTGTCACTATACCCGTCACTTTCGCGCTTACATACTTGTTAGAACGTGACAGGCACGGTGGCAAATGATAAAGAGCCGACCATCTTAGCCCTACAGGAGTCGGCTACCCTGTGATAAAACAACGCAACCTAATTAAGTTGTCTAACAATTGTGTTTGGGGTTATTAGAATTGTGTTGATGAGTGTTGCCTGTGGAAAGAAAAGTACAGTCAGCGATAAAAGCTTGTACTTACCAAAAATGATTGTTTTGCAAAAAACTCATTGGTCGACGCATATATATTACGCGCGTGCTTTTTAATAATGCGCTAATGAACTGTATACAAGAATATAACCAAAAAGCGTTCCAACATAATATTTCGACCTCAATTATCTCACATTCACTCACACAAAACGCACTTCCAAAAACCCTTTTGACACCCCCTTTTACCGGGCCCCATAAGCTGAAAAGAATGATAAAGAACGAAATGAACACGGCAAAGGATACAAACTAATTTGATCTGTCTCTCTGAGCCTGAAATATGAATGTGACAAGTCTGTTCTTATGTGGAGTGATTTAGCATGAGGTTTTATGTTTTCTGTGAGATTTTTTATATTAACAAATCTTTCAATTTTTTTAACTTTATATAGTGTTTCGGGCAGTCATTAAAAAGTTATATGAATGAATCAATAATACATATTTTATAAGAAATACACATACATACACACAACAACATTAAAATAGGCTTAGATCCAAGTAAATTAGACGTTCAAGAAATAGATAACACTCGGCATGTGTCGCAGCACGCTAATGTTACGACGGTAATTTTGTTGTACTCACACATGTAAAACAAACACAAAACAACACAGAATAAGAATAACAGAACAAAAGGAGAATACAACAGGATGTGCAGAGTAAGTTTTAATGATAAAAACATTATGCTATATCTGCTACATTCGGTAATAGTACATTACTATAGAGGCCGGGAAACGTAGGGTTGCAGGCCAAGTAGATATACAACGTGTCCCAAAACTCAACGATAAGCCGGCACCAGAGGATGGAGCTGCTTATGATTAGTCGAGAAAAAATAAGGAAAAAAAAATATCTCAATTATTTTAGAAATTACAGAAAAAAAATGAAATTCATTGAAAATCGACATCCCTAATGGTATTTTTAACGACCATGTCTACAAATATTCAAATATTACTGTTTTTTATTTTGTTTTTGGAAACTTCAGTAGCCCTGCTATCTAACACAGTTCTTAAAAATACCAAAATACATGTAGTTTTTACACAAAAAATAATCAAAATTCATTTTGTCCCTACAATTTTGAAAGATTGTTTCTTACCGTCCACTTTCAATCATCATGGTGTAAAAAAATAGTATCGACACCACTATGGCAATTATTTTCAAAAGTTGACGCAACTAACCAAGATTCCAAAATGGTATAATACTTTGGGAAACCTAGTCACAACAAAAAACAACGAATTTTTAAACAAGAACCGACATCCGCACTTGATGAGAGAAGACAAATCTCAGTATCAATTCAAGGTTAACTTATGGACGGGCATCTTAAATGGAAATGTAATTGGACCCTTTGAGTTACAAGGAAACCTTAATGGTGATGGCTATTTGACCTTTTTACAAAACGACTTGCCTGAATTATTAGAAGACGTGCCTTTACGTGATTTACAAAACATGTGGTTTCAAAATGATGGTTGCCCAGCTCACTATGCCCGTGCAGTGCGAGAATACTTAAACCAAGAGTATCCAGGGCGTTGGATCGGGCGACTTGGTCCTATCTTGTGGCCACCCCGTTCGCCCGACCTGAACCCCCTGGACTTCTTCTACTGGGGCTGTCTTAAAGACAAAATCTACTCAAAACCCATAGCAACATTGGACGAGCTTCGCCAAAAAAATCACACAAGCTGCGGATCATATCAATGGTAGAAGATATGCACGACGGATAAAACGATCATTTCTAAGGCGATGTCATGTCTGTATTAATGCCGGTGGCAGGCAATTTGAACATTTACTGTAGTATTAATAATGTAGTAAATGAATTTAAAAAAAAGGAAAAAAAATTGTACCATTTCTTTGCATTTATTCAACATTTTTCAACAACAAAAATCCTTTTTTGGGTACAGTAAAAGTGATTACCGCCAACATTAAATAATGTCGATTCTTGTTTAAAAATTCGTTGTTTTTTTTTGTGACTAGATTTCCTAAAGTATTATACCATTTTGGAATCTTGGTTAATTGCGTCAACTTTTGAAAATAATTGCCATAGTGGTGTCGATACTATTTTTTTACACCATGATGATTGAAAGTGGACTGTAAGAAAAAATCTTTCAAAATTGTAGGGACAAAATGAATTTTGATTATTTTTTGTGTAAAAACTACATGTATTATGGTATTTTTAAGAACTGTGTTAGATAGCAGGGCTACTTAAGTTTCCAAAAACAAAAAAAAAACAGTAATATTTGAATATTTGTGACATGGTCGTTAAAAATACCATTAGGGATGACGATTTTCGATGAATTTCATTTTTTTTCTATAATTTCTAAAATAATTGAGATATATTTTTTTCCTTATTTTTTCTCGACTAATCATAAGCAGCTCCATCCTCTGGTGCCGGCTTATCGTTGAGTTTTGGGACACGTTGTATACGGCTGAGCGTAGCGAAGCCAGATAGAGATACGCGGCCGGCAACCCCGTTTCTCGCCGAGATATGTATAGTGCTTTTCTCAAACTTGCAATTAAAACAAAATATTGTAGTCAATTTGTTTCGTGGTGACCTACTCGGCTCGCCACTTTACCAGCGGTGTACAACCTTACGCGCGTAAGTTCGCGCGCCAGCGCGATGCGCCACCGCCGTTGCTTAGCAACGAATATGCACAACAAATCACCGTACCAAGCTAACTGAAACTAGTTGATGGTTGGATGCCAAGATGTTGTGTCACAATTTGACGTTGAAAAAGAAAAGAAGGTTGCTTTACAGTCCTAGGTGTGTCGCACCTGATATGTAGTATTTCCGGACCTAATTTGACGTAAGTCATGTCAACATTTCATAGCAAGTTTGAGAAAAATATTTTCTATGTACCTATGCAAAAAGATACTTTAAAATTATATTGAAAATTCTTCGTGCGAGATTTGAATTCGCCTATTAAGTGTGACACTTGCTTATTTTAATACGCAATAATATAAAATAAGGTAATTTACTTCATTCGATTTAAAGTTGCTCTTAGTGGCAGAAAAATAAAGAGTTTTATATTTCTTTTCATTAATTCGAAACTTCTTCCTTTAATCGTATTGGTCCATTAGCCTGCAGTAGTCAAAAGTGTATGGACTTTCAAGATTTAATTATAACAATAGGCAAAGACTCGCGATTAGCCAACCTCTTTCGATTTTCAACTCAAGCTCTTTCAATAAGGCCTTTATTATCCGAACAAAGAATGCCTAATATAATAATAAAATACCTCCTACATCATTTCATATTTTGCCGTCTAGAGATTTTTGGAAGGCATGATAAATAAAAATAAATATAGATTTAATGAAAATATAAAGCTTCGATATTAATAATGTTACATACCTACCGTATCAGGCGACGCGGGGTGAATAGGAAACCGGCGGGCCTATTATGAGAGTTGTAATTATTTCATGTTTTCCTCTCACTAATGAGAGAATGTTTTTGCTGAACTAATCGTGTTAATTATGGAAAATAACGCCTTTCGTACTGAAAACTGACGATCGATTCTGGTTATATTATTTTTATTTAATGGGAATAATTTTTATACCAAGGCATTGGAAGATGCTATTACCGGTGAGTGCAAAATGAAAAACTTATTGTATGCCGCTGATTAAATTTCATAACTCTGTCCTTATTCATACTCGTATTAGATATGATACAGGTAGCAAAGAAAACCAAAAACAAGAAATTATATACAAAAAAATATAGATACCACTCAGCATAATTACTAATATATATAAGTGTTAGACAAATAAATGATATTTGATAATTCCAATATCTTGAAGAACGTTTAGAGAACGAGAAAAGTATACATAACAAAAACCTTGTTTTTGTTTCATTTAAAGATAAAAAAACACTTATTCGTGACATTCACAAACATCTACGAACATGTACAGGCAATAAAAACAGAAGAACAGAACATGACGAAATGGACCCAACTCAGCATAATGGTAGCTGTGCCAGTGCTGGTCTTCCGTAGGGGCCATTCAGTGATGCCAGGACAGATAACACGTACAGTACATTAAAACATTGCAAAGCAAATATCCAGGAAAAAAAGTATTACTACTACAGAAAGAAGAAGAAGTACAGAAGTAAACAAAAACACAAGTAGAAAAGGAAATATAAAAAAAACATCGCTTGAAAAAATATATTTTTTTGTTTACAATGAACGCTACCATATCATCCATGCAAGTTACAACTAGCTATAGCTAGATATTTGTATTAAAGAGTGCATATATTATTAATGTTACTTGTCTCCCGAATAAATTCAAATAAGTAATACATTGATAAAAAATAAAAGTTGACACAAATATGTTCCTTTCTATTCATACACTTAATCATTTTACAGAAAATTATTAAATTAATTTCTAATGAATAATGAAATTGCAGCGGTTATTTCACTTTGCAACTGTAAACAAAGTTATAATTTGTATAAAGTTAATTGAAACTAAATTACTACTAACATTTTACGAATATTGGAAAAAGCATTTCCGGGCCATGTGATTTTCAATATGGTATCCAGAATATACGGGTGTGATACTTTGTGCAAAGTGTACATTGTATACAAAATAGTACATTGTGCTTTAAGGGCGATAAGAAGGGGATTACTAGCGAGGGGATCGCAGCGGTAAAAGCGCTCATAAATATCAGAACACACCGCTATTGTCAAGGCATTAGAGTGCGTGTTCATATATTTGTGAACACCTTGGCCGCTCCGATATCGCTGACGGCGACTGTACTCCCTATACATGCGCGTGTCTGACCTATTATGAATATTATAGTTGAGTTGGGAGCCTATAGTGAAAAGTATGCGGTTATATTTAGTTTCATATATGTACGAAGTTTTAGCTAACCATAACTCTCTCGGGAGTCATAACAATCCATAACTCTCGCGGGAACAATATACGCCTTTATCCTTTAGTACACCTGCATTACTTGTTTAGAATAAAGAATAAAAAATATACTGTTCCCGCGGGAGTTATGATCTGTAAAAAAAGCTGTAATTCCCGAAGGAGAGAAGAAGAGAAATGACGACTTGTCTGGCCTGGTGGGTAGCCCTGCATATGAAACCGATGGTTCCGGGTTCAAATCCTGGTAAGGGCATTCATTCGTGTGATGAGCACGGATATTTGTCATGGGTGTTTTCTATGTAAATATTTAAGTATTTATAAATATTTATAAATTATATATATCGTTGTCTAAGTGCCTTTTTATACAATTTTCTATTGTGGCTGAATGCCAGATAGGCATGTGCCTTCGATACCTAACCTGTCAAAAATGACAATAATGCGTACTAATGTTTGAAATGTCACAGTTTATCTTGTAAGTAATTGTTAAGTAAAAAGAGTTTGTTTTGTTATATATAACCTAACTATAGCAAAACTCATGTAAATTATTGACGATCATAATATCAATTCATGTAGATTAACATAAGAATAATCTATACTACAATTTATCATTATGAAATAAATAAACTAAACTAAAATGAGCAATCAAGATATTTCGGAGATGCGACCTCATATCCTCGAGTTCCGTGAAAAAGAAACGATGCTGCAATGCAGGTCGTGGCATGCAGTTCCTGAACACACCATATATGTGTAATATGTGTAAATATGATAAAACAGTGTATGTAATTAGGCATTACAACACTCGTGTGAGCCTTTTATGAAACTCGCTTCGTACGTTTCATAAACCTAAACTCGTATTTAAATGCCTTTCATTATTTAGCAGTCACATAAACTAACCTCTTATAAGAATTGGTCAGTTTTCAATGTTTTTCTAAAGGTTGTCACACTTGCAACGAGCAAAACTCAAACAAGACTCACTGACAATAGTATTATATCGGAAACAGATCGAATAACTAAAATTCGAACACGCCTTAAAAACGAATTTAGGCAAACCTATTTCGAAATTCATCCGCTAAACGGGCAGGGGTAGATTATTCACAGATGGCTAAATATACCGATTTAAATGTGTATAAGGATGTTCCCATATCATAATCAGAGCGGGTAAAAGTTTGGCTAGATAAATTGCTCCTAAAGCTCGCTTGGTATTTGTATTTGTATATGATAATATTTTTATATGTTAAGTAAAATTGGTGTGAAAATTTATTGGAAGTTTGGTACATTAATTTATTTACAAATGTAACATTTAAGTAAAAAAATATGGTCAAATCATATACCGTAAGCGTAAATACTTAAGCGCAATGAAAACCGCTCGGCCGCCAGAATAATCCCGTCAAATCTTATTGGATAAGTTGGTTTTTCGTCTGATTGCAGACGGGTCGCAATATATCGCCATTGTTGCCCTGAATAATAATACGAGATTAAAGCATATTTCATAAATATCTCATTTCGTGTCCCTTAAGACGAAAGAGGGCGAGATTCCAGTTCCATGTAAACGGTAATGTTTTCATCTAGTATTTTTTTACAAAATATGCCTTATTGTAGGTCAAAGTAACGCGTACGTAACGTTTGCTTTAATGGAAAATTATTTGTCAACTTCTTAAGTATAGAAAAAGTGGTTTATAAACTTTTTAAGAACACAAGCGGTTTTAAAATGATACGAATAATACATGACAGAAAGACAAGCCAAAAGCGCAAGTGAAAGCTTGGAAAGTAAAAGAAATGAGTGCAAATGTCGATTGACTAACGGTGGAATGCTCCACCGATACCATACAAACGTGGGCAGATTTAAATCTTCTCGGGTCAGAGGTGTAGGGTTAGAGCCGGTGTAGCTTTATTTGACGTTCATAAACGCATTGTAATATGCCTACTTGAATAATAAACTATCTTTATCTTTAGTAGATTCTCTGGATATTAACATTATAGAAACTACTACTCTATATTTTTTGAAATAGAAATAGAAATAGAAATAGAAATTATTTATTGTCAGACCACAGGTAAAAATATAAAAGATGTTATTGGTAATATGTCCTTGTCCGTAGTCTACCACATTTATGGTGTACAATATTGAATGTCATGCACAACATGCAGTCAAGTTATTTACATTATTTACATACAACATATAACGCAGTATTTTATACAATAAGGTCCCCAACTTTATGCCATTACGCTACATCTGTATATGTCAAGTTAATCATTATTATTATTACATTAATATTTTATAATTTGCCATTGTTATTTATAAAGTCAAGTGGAGAATAAAACATTTTGCTTAATAGCCATTCATTAAGTGCCTTTTTAAATCTAGTTCTGTCAAGGTTCTTAAATACATCCGGAATATTGTTATAAATCTTGATTGCCATGGAGAAAATGCTATTTTTGTAAAATGTCGATTTAGTTTGATGCGTATTTACGAGTCTGTACTCGTTTCTCAAGTTACGGTGGAATCTATCGTTCCTTTGATATAAATTAAGGTTATTTTTTACAAACATAGCAACTTCCTTGATATATAAACAAGGTAGTGGTAAAATCTTATATTTAAGAAAAAGAGGTTTACAGGAGTCTCTTTGAGATGCCCCACAGAGCGCTCTCACACTCCATGTTTATCACACGAATAATGCCCTTACCAGGATTTAGATATAGGACCCACTAGGCCAGACTGGTCGTAATAACCACCTCTTTGTTTGATTTTTTAAAATGATTATCAGAGTCAGGAGCATTTACAAATTATTGAATTTGTTTTTTTGCTCCTAACTTTAACAATAATTAATAAATCGAAAAAAGGCAAATGAAGGGGCACGGCAGCAGGTTTGGTTAATGTATATCAAATTGTGTAAAAGTATTGATATTTGTCATAATTTTAATGTCCAGAGAGGAAAATGGGAACTATGTTTATATAGAGAAGCCGTCCTCTACTATCTCTGGTCATATTTTATAAGCAATTTTTGCGTTAAACAGTTTTGCAGACGCAGGCGCGTGAATTCGAAGCCAGGCGACGCACAGAACTCGACGCTAAGCGTGATGAGCTACAGGCCTGACCACCTATGGCCATAACATATAATTGGGTACTTGACACATATTGAATATTATAACAAATTTTTGTTAAATGAATAGAAAACGAGCCATCTATTATAAAAAGTGGAATTTAAAAAATTATACTTAGATTATTAAAAATACAGGGCTCCAAAGTCTCAAAAAAAAAAAAAACTTTTTTCCTTCAAAAATAGAGAAAAAATGGTACCATTCGATTCCATACATTTTATTGGAAAATAAATTATATGACAACTATACACATAAACGCAATATTTCAGGGTCAAAATGGCAATTTCCTTGATCTTCCATACATTTAGGACAGACTTATATAATGTGACGTCACATCATGTTATCATTTTGTTAGAGGCGTTTCAATCGTCAAGTGCGAGCGTCAGACTTTAACTCTAATTTCTGACCTTTGTGTTGCTTAAATGCCATGAGTCCCATATAGACATTTGATCCTCAGGAAAATCAAGATCGTTTGACATTATTTACAAAAAACTGTCAAGTAGCCAATTACGTCCGAAGGGTGCTGACCTGCAGCGAGTTTGGCCGCACAGTCGCTGCTAAGATTGGCTACGTCAGTTACCTGAGAGTGCACCAGCGACACTCTCAGCGGTAAAAAGCAGTCGTTGTGACCGAAAACGGCTTGAAGACGATGGCGGTGATATGAAATCTGAATACGCTGTCTTAAGCAATACTCTAGATACTTACTATTCCGACGTCATACAATATAGATATTGTAGGTAAGCATTTTTCTATAGTACAAACAATTCCCGTCCTAAGTAAACAAGATTGAAGTGATTCGGGCTTGAGCTTCAAGTTTACTAAAGTTTGTATCGGAGTATTCTTACAGGCGTATTATATTTTTAACTATTGTATATAAATTCAATCTTCAACCGAAAACGTCACTTTTGACACTGACAGATCCGAACTATATGTAATCCAGATCGAATTCATATCCTATAATTACAATTAGAATACGCCTGTTACAGTAGCCGAGACAGTGTGTCCTGACAGCCGTAGTTCTTGAATATGTACAGTTAACGGCCTCCTGTACCCCTAGTGTAAATTCATTTGATAGCGAAACGTGACGTACGCGTTTTTTACGTAATAATTGTGTGAAAATATTTTTCCTTTCATGCTCTGAAAGTGAGTCATTGTTGTTCTATGGAGTGTGCAGAATGTGATGCGTTTCTGCACCAGAGCATTTTACATTCCAAGGACATTGTACATAGAAATTTTTAATTGGATTTGTTGGACAATTTCCATCCTGATATTTAACTCTCCATTACGTAAATAACGATACTCCACTGCGATTGAGGGACAAGAATAAGTGCCTTTCATCCCTTGGTTAACAATATAGAGTAGTAGATTCTATAGTGTTAATAGAGAGAGAGAATCTACTACGTTTGTATGGTATCCTGGCGCGGTCGTAGAGCATTCCACCGTTAGTCAATCGACATTAGCACTAATTTCTTTTACGTACGTACGTCACGTCACGCTATCGAATAAATTTACACTAAGGGTTCTGACCTTATCTAGTTAATAGTGAACGTGCGTACCGGGACTCCTTGTTTCGAATCCTGCTAAGGACATTTATGTGTTTATCACATATATTTTTTGTTCCTGAGTTATGATGGATCTTTTCTATGTATGTAAATATTTATATATAATTATTTAGTATATATTGTATCTCTAATACCCAAAACACAAGCCAGACAACACAAGACTTCAGTTTGTGGCCTATTTAAATTATCTTTTAAAATACTAGTAAACTGAGATAAACGAAATCAGAGTCTCTTAATTATTGAGTATGTCGTACTCGTAATTACGTGAAAAATTATTTTCCTTATTGCTTCCGGATATTTTGTGCAATATTTTCGCCATTGCCACAATGCATTAGAGCCAGTACGATCTGAAACGCTGTCAGACGGACGGACGGCGGAGAATTTTCAGTATCGGTTAGTAGGACAAAAAGTACTGACAGATAGGCTTACGGACAGCAGAGGAACGTTTGTTACAGCCGGTAGTACAAGAAGCGCTGTGAAACAGACGGACGGAAAATGGAGGACTTTTTGTTACGACCAGTAGGACATCAAGCGCTGTCAGACAGACAGACATTATTTAGATATCAGGATGTACATTTAAATTAGGCTGCTGAATTAAAATTTGTGCTCGATAAACTACAATAAATGTCATTTACTAAGAAAAAAGTGACAAATCACTTGCCAGGACTGCAGAGGACGCTGGTTTGATTCCAGCCTGGGGCACTGGAGGCCTTGGTCACTATCTTAGTATATGACATTTTATTTCAGTTTATAATTTATATTGGGGGCAACTATATTTTTTTATGAATACTTAAAACTTTTCACATATTATAGTTTGATATATCGTTATTTTGAGTAACGTAATAAATGGCATACTACCGCAATACCTAATTAACGGCAAACATAATGTTATTATTGGTATAATGGTCATAAGGTATATTAACACTTCGTCTAATATACATTGCCATAATTATTACATACTCTAAAGCATATTATTTGTTCTAACAAGTTCTCATACTTCTAATAGTATTGATGCTCGATATTTAAGGTATGATCCACTGTTATTTTGCCCTATAGCATTCAAGACGTGATAAATGTGGTAGGCGTCGCCAGCAGCGGGCGTTCGCTTTAAGACAGCAGTACAAGCCGCAGCCAGTGATACTGCAACTATCTTTGTGAATTGATTTATACTTCGACGACCGGTTTGGCCTAGTGGGTAGTGACCCTGCCCTGCCTACGAAGCTGATGGTCCCGGGTTCAAATCCTGGTAAGGGCATTTATTCCTGTGAGTGTGGATATTTGTTCCTGAGTCATGGGTGTTTTCTATGTATTTAAGTATTTATAAATATTTATATATTATATATATCGTTGTCTAGGTACCCTCAACACAAGCCTTATTGAGCTTACTGTGGGACTTAGTCAATTTGTGTAATAATGTCCTATAATATTTATTTATTTATACTACAACATTATCTGTATACCAATTTTTATAACTTTATTTTTCGTTCAAAATTTTAGTAACTGTTTTGTCGTTAATAATCTTATTGGTTATCATTTTGGGTCTAGTAAAATCATAAATAAAATTAGACAATTTATAATTAAGAAATTCATGTTTTTCCAATTATAACTTTATTATTTAATATTAATAATTTTGTTGTAGTATTTTGGGTATTTTCTGCGTTTTCACATTACGTAGGTAAGATCATAAATATGTGTAAGTAAGCCGGAGCCAATTTAGCTTTTTTTTATATGCCATAGTGAAATTAATCAATAAGCTGAAAAAACTAGGGAAGCGGGAGAAATAAAATTTATTGGACTACGCCACAATGATAAATAACTCAAGATAGGTTATAGGTATTCCATAATTGAAGCGCTTATCTTGTGACAAATTGTACAAGTTGCCTTTAGTCGCTCCTGTTCACGTGCTAATGAGCTCCCGCTCACTGAAAGAGAAAGACAAGCTTATGTTTAACAACGAATGTGACAAAGATGAATGGATTGCGAAAATCAATCAAAAGTAACAGATTACTTTGTAGGTATAGAAATAAATATGGAAGTATTTTTTTTGCGCCTTATGTATGAGCATAACCTATCTTCTTCTTCTTCTTCTTCTTCCTTGCCACTTCCCATTATTTGGTGTCGGCTCTCCTCGTTCTAAGGCGCCAGGACTGGGTTGTCGTATCGGTAAGTTGGGCTCGCTCCAGGCTGGAGGGTATAGTCTTATATCTATAGTTATATAATATCATTGCTACACCACTGCTACCTACGTACTTTTTCAACGAAAGAAAATGAGTACAAAGGGCCGATTTTAAGATTATAATGTTTACCCAGGTATTGGCTGTTGTATTTATAAATGTTGTTATGTATTTTTCATGTCACTATATGATGTTACTATAAATGTTGTATTGACTTGTAAAAGAGCCCTTCAGCAGCGGTATATGGTCGTGTTTTTGTCACTTGTCATATCATGCGTCACTTACATATTTGTTAGAGCGTGACAGGTATGGTGACAAATGATAGACAGCTGACCATCTTAGCCTTGCAGGCCTACTTGCAGAATAAATTTTTGAATTTTGAATTTTGATTCTTATTATATTTTTCGATTTTTTTTTCTTTATTGGGGAAAAATTCAGATACAGGCCAGTAATATACACGGATAAGATTCTAAAATAATAAATTTAGCCTACATCCTAACACAATTCCCACTAGGAGTTCAGACAATAATTTTACGACAGCGTTGTAATCGGAACTTAAAAAAAAAATGGTAGATTTGAAGACCTCATTATTCTGCAACGGGATGTAATCGCGTAAAATTATGTTTTAAATTTACCTCCGACGTTTCGATGACGGCGTTGTCCCCGTGGTCTCGGAAAAGGCTGGTTAAAGTTGACATCATCATCTTTATTCTAGCCACGCGAGTTTTTGAAATACCCGCACTTGGTGATTTTTATCAACTTGAAAGTTAATAATAATGAGTAAAAATTGTGAAAGTTTAAATCAGTGTCTCGGTATTCTTGTCGGAATAAACATGAAATCCCAATTTGAAAACGAAAATTTTCGCATGAAAACATTTGCATATAACATATAACTGAAACAAGATTCCTAAATGGAACGGGATTATTTTATTATAATAAATAGGTATATAAACAGGTTTTCATATAAATACAGCTTCAACGGTCAAACATCCGAAAACGAAAATTCCTCCGTTGCTCCTTCTAATATCAGCTTACTTTCATTACCTCATATCTCTCATCCCCAGATCTACAAAATTGAACTCAATATCCATCTCTTTAGTTTGCTTTTTATTTAAACTGATTAATAGAATAGGAGTTTCAGAGATTGAGGAGATATTGAGCATTTGCCAATAATGCCGGGTAAGCCGCTGCAAAATAATATCTATTAAGAGTAATCCGGGATGTGTTGGTATATCATTTCCTGGACTGGTCTTAATCTATCTGGTATAATGGAGCGTTCAAAAGGAATTTGAATTATTAAGAGAGAAAGGAGGTTGAATTTGGCAAAATAGTGTAAATATTTTCAACTGCTTGCGTACTTATTTATTTATAAATCAATATGTAAGTATATCATTTTTGTAAGTACAGATAAACAAAGTACAAAAATTGGATAGTACTAGAATAAGGTACCTATTCGCTGTAAATCAAGTATCAGGCTTAACAGACTACGAGTAGAATTGTCTCGATTAGTATATATTAATATTATTAATTACCTGTGAAAAGAAAAATACAGTTAGCGATGGTTATGAATTGTTCAAAAATGCATAAATGGACTCATTTTTGATCCTTTATTCGTCAGGTTGTCATTAATGTTTGAAATTAAAAAGCAATTTTATTATTTTAAATATAATTTGATGTCATTTATCAAAATATTCTTATAAGATTAATATATATTTTTGCAGCTGACTGTACTATTTTCCTATGTTATGGCGTTAGATTTACATTTCGATGCTAGTGCGGAAATTATGTCATTATTTCACGAGTACCGAGATATAATTGAAGCTACATAAAGTAGCACTTTTTGAGCAACTGTATTAAAATAGTACATTACGATACATGTGCGAAAAATAGGAAATTCAAAACGAGTGGCGATAAATTAAAACACGACCGAAGGGAGTGTTTTAAATCGACACGAGATATTAAAATATGGTAATTTTAAAATCTTAGACTATGTTTTTATTATAGTGAGTAAGGTGTACTGTACATATTCGACACAATGTATATTGTTATGAATAATAAATAAAAAAAAATAAAAAAACAGCGTCACAGTAAAGCGTCAAATTACTCAATGTCATACTAACATTCACTCACGAGTCACGACAGTTAAATGATTGGTCACGTTAGACAGGACCGGGCCTGGGCCGTAGCTGCCGACGTTTCGTTTTCTACGGAAAGCGTCACGTGATTACCGGTCATCGGACATATAAAAGTAAGCACCGCAAGCTCTAGTATCTTTGTCTTTATTTTTGAAAAATCATAAAAAAAATGATGCACTAAATTTTAAAATATGAATATTGCTTCCAAATATACGCAATTCATCGAACTCGTCTATTACCTTTTTTGTTAAAACTTTCAAAAATTTAAAAACATGATCTCCGCGATCCTGGCCGCGCACAGCCGCTCTGGCTTACGCTCGGTGAGAGTAAGAGATGAACTCAGGTTAGAACCCACTGAGCCTTAAAAACAAATAACGACGCTGAAAATTTCAAAAAACGCAAAAGAAAATTTTATAGATAAATATTTCTAGGGTAACTTGTATGCAGTCGGTACACTTAGGTAGTACAGGATAATCCTGTTATCATTACAATCGTGAGCCGGTACCACGGACCCGGTAGCCCGGTACCGGGCCGAGGCACCAATCAAAACTGCCATATTGTGGGTTTGCTGATAGGAGGACAATTCAAGTTTACACTACGTAGACTTATAGTAGGTGACACAGTTGAGTTAAATTACGTAAATCTTATTTCATTTCAAAACCATGATATCCGCGGTCCCGAGCACGCACTACTATCTCGCTCATACTTACGCTCAGTGAGAGGGAGAGAAGAACACGAACCTTATATTTACACATTATAAGGTAATGTTTTGAAAAATTGTGTCCCCCGAGTTTCTTGCCGGTCCCTTATTGAGATGCCCTTCTGCAATGTAGGAAGGATTTAAATCTTCTCGGGTCACAGGTTTGACAAATAATCATAATCATTTTATTCGTAAAGGTAATTTACATGTCAGTTTAGATACAAATTTAAAAAATTGACTGAAAATAAGTACATATTAGTAAGCACAATCCGATTAAATGTCAGTTATAAATCTATAAAAACAAAAAGAAACAAAATAAAAATTTAATTATAATATAAATCTCATAATGAATGAATGAATATTTTCAGGCACATAAACTGCTATTTGTGTAATTACAATAGCAGGCAACGTAAGGATGTCTAATTCTTTAAAATGGTTTTTTGCCGGTGTATCAATTGGCAATTGGTGCAAGGATTCTAATGACACATTTTTTTTCGGACAAGAGACCCTTTCCCACTCAGCACAGCGACCCCAGAGTTCAGCCCCATATTGCAACAGAGAATGTACAGTAGCAAAGTAACACGTACGGGCAACCTCTGGAGTCACTGTCCTAGCAACTCGGCTTAGAGCGAAGCAGGCACTAGCTATAGACTACAAGCACAAACAGAGACAATATTCAAATTTTTGCCGGGAACACCATAATCCCACGTGTAGACCGTTTTAAGTACCTGGGTTCCATCATTAATCATGACGGAAAAATTGATAAAGACGTCGAGCATAGAACATCTGCGGGATGGTTAAAATGGAGGCAGCTCACGGGAGTAATGTGCGATGTTAAAATGCCACTGAGGGTAAAAGGAAAACTATATAAGACCGCGATTAGACCCGCCATACTCCATGGTTCAGAATGCTGGGCCACTACTAAACAACACCTAAACAAACTCCATTCTACAGAAATGCGCATGTTAAGATGGTCGGCGGGCGTCACTCTAATGGATAAAGTAAGGAACGAATATGTCAGAGGCAGCTTTAAAGTCGCTCCTATTAACGAGAAAGTTATTGAAAAACGCCTTAGATGGTACGGACATATACAAAGACGACCCGAAGACCATATCGTCAAAACAGTCTTAAACTTGCCGACGACGAAGCGTGGAAGCGGAAGGCCCCCCGCCACTTGGTTGACGACGGTCCAAAAAGACCTTATAGTACAAAAAATCGACAATAACCTAACCAGGAATCGTGCCACCTGGAGGCTTAGGACAAGGAAGGCCGACCCCAAATAGGGATAAAGGTCCAGGATGATGATGGTGGTTTGGTCAAGCGATGTTACATCGATCTGAACAGGGAGTGGTGTCATGGAGCGGCCCGCTAAATTGAAGTGAATACATTTTTATGTCTGTTTTAGGTTCACTGAGACGCCGTTTGTTTCGAAACACAGAACGAGCTGCGCTACTGTTTCGTTCAATGCCCGAAGAAAGCCATCTTTGGTACAATAGCGGCAACATCATCAGCATACATAAGGACGTCACCTGTTTATTTTTAGCGTCCGGCAGGTCATTTAGAAGCAGAGAGAAGAGAAGGTTCGATACAGACGATCCCCGCGCAAATAAACTATCTATATCTTCAAGACTAGAGTAAATAGGTATCTCATAGGTAAGCGTGTTCCACCGTAGACCGCATCATCACTTACCATCAGGTGTGATCGTGGTCAAACGCCTGCCTATCCTCCATAAAATAATAATAATAATAATAATATCAGGTGAAACGAAGAAACAAACAGTTAACCGGTGGTAATCCTAGCACGCGGCGTAATATAATAACTTATATTTATTTAGTTTATTACGGTTCTAACGAGCTCTGTATCAGGCTGCCGTGCTAACTTATTTTTATTACTAGTGCTATTATTATTGGCTGTAAGCACGGTTGGCGACTCTTTATATGCTGCAGGATCAGGCTTATATAGATACTAGCTTATGCCCGCGATTTCGTCTGCGTGGAATTATGTAGTAATTTGGGTAGATTATTTTTGGTCCAATCTGCTTTTTATCGATTCCCCATACAAACTTCCGAACCCTATGACAACCGACCAATATGAACTACTAAATGAAGGATATTTATGACATTATTTAAAAAAAAAATTTAATTTCAAAATATAAAATGATAGATAATTAAGCCTGATACACCATCCTGCAAAAACTCTGCACCAGACGATTCAAGATTCAAGATGGCGGCCAATGTAATGACCAAAAGGTATCGTTCGTACCGTAAAATTGGAAAAACTATGCGTAATCAGAGACATCTGTATTTTACTACCCAATATAGTAGAATTCTAAACCCCTGAGTTTATATCTTTGAACCGACCTTGTTATTAGTGAAGTTCTATAATTTCTTGAAATTAAAAATAACGAGAAGAAGGAAAATTTAAAGTTTTATAGAAGTCTGACGACAGACACAAATCCGTAAAATCTAGGTCACAAAATGGTCAATGTAGACCCTCAATCACGACCGCACGTCAAGCGTTGTTCATCAATCGAGTAGATGGGTGCGGTCAGTTTTACGCAACACGAGACGGGGGCGACACGACACGAGTGAGTCATGAGTAAGGTATCCTGCATTTCATGCCTCACTCGCAACATTGGGAGAGGCGTTTTTCAGTAATTAAGCTAGTAGTTGTAACGATTTGTAGTTACAGTATAATTGTACAATACGACACGGCGATGATACGATTTTTTATTTCATAAATAAAGACCGGAAGTCCAGACAACTTTACACACCATCAGAATTACAAGATAAACGTGTTTACAAATCAGTAACAGTGTAATAATAATAATACATGCCCTACCACGCACAACGGCCATTGGACAACTCATTCAATTGTTTTAACGTATCCTCGCACAACATGACTGTTGTTCTATAAAGCCCCATTTAGACGGACCAAGAACTTTCATGCGGTTTTCGTTACATTGCAGTAATGGTCGATGACTCAATCCATTGTACTCTGTAGTTAGAATTTATCGAATATTACATTATTAATCCGTAAAATGGGGCTTAAGTAAAGATAAAGAAAAAATACATTTATTCGTGACAGTCACAAATATGTACAGGCAATAAAAACAGAAGAACAGAACATTAAGTGCGCATAACGAAATGGATCCAGCTCAGCTATGAAGTCTGCGCTGGTATTCCGTAGGGCCCATTGGATGATAGCTTTGGTGAAGAAGTAGATAAAATAGACCAGGATTTTTTGACCTGTGTCGTTGGTATGCACTTATTACGCCGCAGTTTTACTTCTGATCCAGGGGCTGGTGAGGCACGGTACCGAGTACTTTTCAGCCTGGCAGCGTCGGCTTTCTTGCAGCCTGGGATCACAACTATAATCATATATCCTCTTTATTGATGTCAGGAGTGACACTACGGTCTAATAATTATGTATACTAAATGATCTAAAACTTTCGTGTATCTACTACTTCACTGGTTCAATGACCAAAGCAGGATCTTGGCCTCTGACACAAGAGAGCGGCACTTTGCTCTATTCTGCGCCACTTCACGCCAGTTGGGTATTCCGAGGGCAGACAGGTCTTTTAGGGCTTCGTCATTCCGGCGGTATCTGGGACGCCCAGACGGACGTTTTCCACCCGGGTGCCCCACGTACGCTCTTCTCACAGCACGACCCGCTTCCATCCTCTCCAGGTGACAGCGAAGTCGTGTGGCTTTGATCTCGCCAATTATATTGGGCACCGCACCCAGCTCCACTAGCTCCCTAATTCGTCTATCATAAATTATCGGCCCGATTCGAAAAATGAGATACGATAACAATAACTTCTGGTTTAGATAAGTTCTCATTTAGATATCGTTTGTATGTTGTATAATTGACAGAAGCAGCTCGATTCGGGCAACCAATGTCAATTTGACGTTAGAAATATCGTAGATAGATCTTATTGGGATCACACTGGAATCGAAATTAACGTCAATTTTGACATGTCGTTTAGTTATCGATCTTTTAAAGATCTTTCCAAGATCTTAAATGTGTCTTAATCATTTTTCGAATCGGGCTGTATTTTTTGATTATAGGAGGTAAAGCATGTTTTGTATTTATTGACAATAACAAAATACATAATGGATATATACAGATGATTACTATAACTATTAGCTTATATCTAAAATAGGCCCTTGAGGCATTGTACCAAGGATGCTGGCGGCATTTCCTCGTTGTATCGCAATACTGATACGTTGTGCGAGGAAGCCGCCAGCTCTTCGGTCACCAGTTAAATAAAGGAGGTAAATATAAATTAAGTATGTATAATATCGTAAAGTATAAATAAGTGTGCCAGTGGGTAAGTATTTATAAAGCGCAGCTCGGCAGTTGTGGTCCCTTTGACTGATGACATAACAAAGCCCAGACGTAAATCGATACGGTACTGACATCTGTGAAGCAAATTAGTAGACCTGTTTGGAATTAGCCACACGAAAACATACCTACGGTTTTGTGTCCATTTTCATTACTAATAGGTCGGGACTTTCAGCACGATCAGAACAACTAGTGCGGCGAAAGCAGATCGCCCGCGAAATAGACTACCCGTCTCTCTCTAATTAATAAATATATGATATATGAAATATATCTAAGAAGTATATGATTCGTAGAGCGCGCCTTTGGCCTGAGTCGAAGGGTCGCTCTTCGAACCTACTACACCTTAAGCAAGAAACAGAGTAGGTACACAGCTCCCAGGGCTTGCTAATAAAATTCCGCAATTACGCCAAAGATTGAAAATTTCAACATGGCGGATTTTAATATCGCCTCGTTAAATATGGCGTCAACTACGTGTTGAATAATGAAGAGCGGTGTTATTACGTTAAAAATTGTGGTGGTTGTGACATTTATATTATGATCACTAACCTTTTCGGTGCGCGTGAAATACACTCGGAGTGGTGTCTAAATCGTATCATAACAATATGAAAACTCTGAATTTCATCAGATTACTTACGTAAAAAAACTCAAATTATGACGTTTGAGATATATATTTCTTACAGGTCCCACCGCGTCTGTCTGTATGTTCACGATAAACACAAAAACTACTGAACGTATTTTCATGCGGTTTTCACCTATCAATAGAGTGATCCTTGAGGAAGGTTTCAGTGTATAATTTGTTAAGATTTTGTGTAAATTGGTTGAAATATGTCGATGTTTACTAATGATATCGGAAAAAATCATGCTTTACTGAGCGAAGCCAGGGCGGGTCGTTAGTTTAATAATATTTCATTGAAATGCAATTAAAAGCTTGCGATGATTCGTGAAACCGTAAAATAACAGGGAGGCGGGTGTAATACGGTCTTGCGGTAACCTCGAGTCCAATTCGGATTTAACAACTTGTTACTATTTTGAACTTAGTTAGTTATGGTGGGCATTTTCCGCAAATCGACAACCATTGTGCCTATTTTGCGTGAAAACGAGGTAGCACTATTCTAGCCACCCCAGCTCCTCCACGAAGCCGATCAGTATCTTCAGGTTGCTAACTGCCTCCTTTAGTGTACACGGAGTTCCTAGGTATTTCCTCCTCTATACTTCTACCTGTTTGCAGTCTAGGAGAATACGTTTCGCTGTTTCCTCTTCTTCCATGCATGCTCTGCACTTGGGGCTGTCCGTTTTACCCATAGTAGGTGTTTGTTTAGTGTATGTTGTAACCTGTAAATCTATGAAATGTACCCGGCTGGTTACATAATACCTAGGGATGTACTAAAGGAAAGAAAACACAAGAGTTCACTTGATAGTCGTTTTATTTCTTCTTTCAAAACTCCTACATATCCTAAAAATTCAACTTCTAGCTCAGACTGCTAACGGTAGAGCTGTTGGTTCATTCATATCTGTATTCTTACACTATAGGATAAATCACCAACAAACTAGTTGTTTAATTAAATTTTATTCTGGTAAATATTATATGAAAAGTTACACCTAAGCATTAAATTTGGCAAGCAACACTGTCCATCAGACCTCAGTAAACCTTGATTATGATATTAAAATTATTCATTATAAATGTGACAAAAGCAAAAGGTTACCGATCTATGACAATGACAAAACTTGTTCTACAAGTAAACTATGAGCTTCTTAAGGGCTACCTAAGGATTTTCTAAGGGTTTCCAAAGGATTTCCTAAGGTTTTCAAAGGTTTTCAAAGGTTTTCAAAGGGCCAACACATACCTGCTGCCACAGACGATGTTTATTCCTCCGAATTAACTCCTCTGCATTCCGCCTGACGAACAAGACAGACGACAGAAAAGTCTGCTGCAGTCAAAAATAGCATTTGGGTTGGAACTCGTAACAATGGCCGTGAAGGCGTCCCGAACTGGACGAAGAGAAGACCCGTCTCTTACATCAGCCTGCCACGCTCAAGGGCACGCTCCTCTTTCCTCAGCAACTTGGCAAAGGAAAGCAACATTTGCCTCGACCTATTAAAATCTGGAAAGAATAAATTACTTAGTCTTCCGAATTTGGATTAAGCTGTTTTGCAATGAAAACACTTTGTGGGAATTGCTTACCCAGAAACCAAAATCTGAATCTCCGGAACTATATACTCGTATGGCGACAATAAATTTCCACGCTGAGTTTTATAAATATCTATTTTAATTTTTGTAACAATCAGTATTCTGACACAAAGCAATGCCGTCTTTTCTTCTCCTTCTTTTTTTCCCTACATTTCAAATTTAGTGCTCTTTTCAGCCAGAACTGTGTGTTGTCAGTCAAATTGTGCTACCTTTTAAAACATGTAGGTTTCATTACCTAACGACACAATATCCAGAAAGAAATGCTGAAATACAACTATTTATATTTGTAACTAAACTAATTAAATTAAATCATGTTTCATATTTCTAAAAAAATATAACACTAAGAGAAATAAAAAGAAACAACGAAGTTACGCTAACACCACTAGATGGCGCTATGTGACAATGTCCTGTGATTAATCCTTCTATAAAAATACGATCGAAAAATATACGATCACAATACAGATACGACCTGTATGCACGTTGCCTCCTTCTAATTTTATACCGAAAAAGAGCATTTATATCTCTGGACTTAATATAATATAGTAACTTGCCCGATAGTATCAAGGCATTGGAAGGGATACAATGTAAACGGAAATTGAAAGACTGGCTCATATCTAAAAGTTTTTTCAGCTTATACGAATATTGTTCATGATTTATTTTGTACAGAAAATGTTTCTCACATTTAATTAATGTTACATTTTAAATTTCTACCTATACATGGATTTTCTTTTTTATTAATAACTTTCTGCCAATAATGATCGTTTAATTTATCTAAAATTTTGTTTATTACTCGATGCTAGTCAAAAGTATTATGCTGCATGATATTGTATGTTCTGAATGCTGCAAGGGTTATCCCTTTACTATGAA
The DNA here is from genome assembly GCF_033807575.1 of Cydia pomonella. Taxonomy (NCBI): domain Eukaryota; kingdom Metazoa; phylum Arthropoda; class Insecta; order Lepidoptera; family Tortricidae; genus Cydia; species Cydia pomonella. The sequence continues at coordinate 396,125 of NC_084712.1, forward strand.
TTGTTATACTTGCAAATTCTTTCTGTTAAACTCAAACTCAACCCAGTATTGTACGCTCGAAATTAGCAATCTGTTGACACCTACCTATATTGTATATAAATGACATGTTATACCTTTGTACACAGTTTTTGACAGTCAAATTATCTTTATCTTTATCGCCAAGGGCGTATCAAAATCGGTTCAAACCTGTTACATGTTGTTGAATCTGAATTGTGCTCCTTGTTCGGGCTTAAATTGATTTATCGTGTATAGACTGCTGAAACGGCGGGTGTGCTGGGGTAACGGACATGGTAAGGTTAGTTAAGGCCCTGTAGGTTCGTGCCCTTGTATCTCGCTGAGCGTAAGCGAGACCGAGATGGATGTGCGTGCTCGGGAATATGGATATCACGTTTTTGAGTTTAAAAAAATAAGTAATCGATGACATACGGAATGAAAAGGGATTGCTGGCCTCATATCCCTGTAGTAGGTATCGTGCATGGCCGGCAATCGCACATTTCCCGGTCTCTGTAGTAATGTCATAATATTCTATTTATTTAATCCCATTATATTTTTGATAAATCAAAGCATCCAATAGACTAGAGTTGTGAGTGTTCGTTCACTGAAAAGATAGCTCCTAACTACTACAATCTCACAAACTAGTTCGGTCTTTTAGTACAGTAGTACACTGAGAGAAACGAGCATAATAATGTAACGGAACCGTGTTTGCGTACGTTTTGTCACATTTACTCCCGTGAGTTGCAACGGAGTGACGGCTATGTGCTGTCTCGCTAGCCGAAATCCGTTCGGTCGTCATCGCACGCGCTCGGCGTTAGCTCGGTCGGATCAATGTCACTCCTAAAATGTACGAGTACTAAGAGAAGAACCATTAGGGAATAGTTCGGTCCAGCATAGCGTAGAGAAAAGTGTATTTTTGACTTTAGTACATTGGTAAATTTTTTTATGATAAAGGAGGCAACGAGCAGACGGATCACCTGATGGTAAGCGATTACCGCCGCCCATGGACACCTGCAACACCAGAGGGATTTTAAGTGCGGTGCCGGCCTTTAAGATTTGAAGGAAAGCTTTTCTTGCAGGTACTGTCCAAAAGCCTGCAACAGACCATTTGCTTCCAAATACCGAAGGATTATTAATTGCTTCAAATTCTTCGTTTTACCTCAATTTAATAAATTCTCATCAAAGTTCGACATCGCTATTTGTTCCAAGTTTGGCGTGTTTTTGGAAGACCCGGGGAATTTGTGAATTCAAAGCGGTAAATGTTTGACAAGCAGAAATTTGAGCCGCTCATTGAAATTAAGTAAATACTTTTGGGAGTTTTATTTTTGGGAATGTCATTATGAAGTAAAAAAGCTGTTATTAATTTTCATTACCAATTTAAATTTGACAAGGGTAAGTCGTATAGAGATGCACATTTATAAAACCGGGCAAGTGCGAGTCGGACGCGCTTACCGAGGGTTCCGTACAAACTTAACTTCATTTGTTTTTGGTTTTCATATTTTTCCCCAAATTCCCAAAATTATGCCATAGCCCATAGGAGCCTGGGGTCCGCTTGACAACTAATCCCAAGATTTGGCGTAGACTAGTTTTTATGAAAGCGACTGCCATCTGCTCTTCTAACCCAGAGGGTAAACTAGGCCTTGTTAGGATTAGTCCGATTTCTTCACGATGTTTTTCCTTCACCGAAAAGCGACTGCTAAATATCAAATGATATTTCGTACATAAGTTCCGAAAAACTCATAGGTTTGAACCCGCGACCTCCGGATTGCAATTCGCATGCTCTTACCGCTAGGCCACCAGCGCTTTCCACCAATCAACAACGACACATATTCTTAATATTTAACTTTTTTCTCATTTCACATTTATGTTTCTGTTAGGTTTTGTATAGAAATTACTAAATAATTAATCATGAAAGTAGTTTTGCCCAAGCAGAAAATGAGACTCACACGAATGTCATCTAGAATTGGGGAAGGTTTTGGTCTATAAGTCTTCATTAATGTGATAATCAGTGATCGGTTTTTTGGATTCGACATGGGGTGAACGACCTCAATCATTATGTTAGTATGGATATGCCCCGGGAATCCGGGCTTTATGTTGTTAGAAAAGGCAAAAAAATACAATGTGTTTATTTTATTACACTTTTAAACATCTAAGTAGCTGATAGACTAGTACCCAAGAAAGTCCGTTGTTTCGTCAAGCGATATCCATAATTTTTCGTCTGCAACGTCACCGTGTATAACACTTTTCTTTGTAAAACTTATCCAAATACGTTCTTCTTATAATAGATTCACCGGGTAACTTAATACTATCACCACATTTACAGCATATGTACTTTTCAAAGAAAGATTTAAAAGCCGGATTTTCGATTTGCTGCCACGGAATGTTGCAAAGAATTAAGAACTGGACTAGATCAAAGTAAAAATCTTCTTTCTTCTGTTGTAATCCTCTGTGCTGGCAACTTTCAACGTGTTTTTAACAACATTTTTACTCGTACATCCGATGGTTACTTCACATTTTGAACAATAGATTGAGTCGACACATACATCAAGTCAACGTGGGGCTCGATCCAACTTAGAATAGTTTCATCCTTAGGGGAAGAATTAGGTTTTCGCGGCATGTCAACTAGTATGTAATACTGCCTTACGGTCTAGTACTTCCCGAGAATATTCCAATCATACGCGAATCAAAAGTTCAATTAGAGTAAGCCACAGTTGTCGTAAAAAATAATCTCAGAGTCCATGAAACAAGTCGATGAAATAAAAATTGAACCATAAATCATAGCGAACAATGCGAACTTAACGTGGATACTTATTTATTGGATCGCCTTTGAGCTATAAGATCTATGTATTTGCACTTATACGATAACCTGTGACCTAATATTATAGTATAAATTATACCTATTTATTTATGCAATCCTTAGATGCAAATAATAAGAACTGAAATCCAGAGAAAATAATGAAATGTCAATGTCAAGATTTTGAAGTATTTTTTCCATCATGACAAATATATAAGCTAATACTTTGTGGAGGTTTTAATATATTTTGCTTTAAATAAAATGTTGAGATTAGGAAAAGAATAGAAGTTTTTGTCTCAACTGGTTGCCATGTAAGAGTAAAAAAATCCTTAGAGATAATTTAAATTGTTTTATTTTTGTAAGGTATTGTTCGGTATCGCGGGAAACTGTCGTATCTATATTAACTTTTCTACTTGATATCCCGCGAGGGAGAATCCAAATAACCGATCACTGGTGATAATTATCAATATATGATTTTGTTTCCATCGAAGTCTATAATCATTTGCAGTTTTCAGATACTTCCCTCTATACACCGTGGGCTGATAAAACCCGACAAATTTTAAAGGTTTATTCTTGACCGCATTTAGAGACTAAAATGCGATACAAAGTTTCCTGAAATCGGTCTTGTTTTAGAGATAATGACAATTTTTGTAAAAAATTGTTTCTGTAATAACTTAGTGAAAAACACATTTTTGGCTGCGACGCTGCCACTATGTGACTTGGTTTAGATATACCTGTTGGCAGACATAAAAGTTTTATAAGAAACTCGCAGTTTTAAGTGTAAATAAAAAAAAAACTTTAGTTATTCGTTGTAACTAATTAGGATTTTTTTGACAAGATGTAAGAAGAAATAACGTGTCGTATGAAGAAAAAGCAAAAAAAAATATTTTTTTGTCTGATAAAAACATTTTTTGCCGAATTTTCCCAAAACTTATATAACATTTTTTGCTCCTCATGACCTCAGGAATGCGTGGTTAAAATCTGTCGGGTTTTAGCAGCCCACGGTGTATACACCTAATAGTCTACCTTATTGCCAAGTATCAAGTTTCTAGGTCTTCAGGGAGTGGGTTAGGTTTTTGATGTATAAGTCAGTCAGTCACAAAAATACCGGTTTTTAAACCTTAATTTATCAATAACTGTTTGAGCTACATTTATGAAATTTTGTATTTTAGATAAACCATGGGGCTTGAATTTTCATGCGTTCTTTAAATTATTTTCAAGTTGTGAAGGGGTCAAAAGTAGCTCGAAATGGTTCGTGTAATATTACACACGGCTGCTGCGTTGCCAGTTCCTTTTTCCGCGTGTCTAGATTGTTAGATAGTTAGTTAGTTAGTGCTTCTGGGCATTATCTGCAAATCGACAACCACTGTGCCTATTTTGCGTAGCGCTACTCTAAACACCCCAGCTCCTCCACGAAGCCTTTTTTTTTTTTTTTTTTTTTTTCGTTGGGGAAATGCTTTTACGCATGCCACCTAGTCCGGGGGAAACTAGGGGCGATGACGGACTAACCAGTAAAGGACTACCGTCTAAAACCACCAACGAATGCCGGCTCCGCCTTAGATTGGGTGCCGCAGGGTCGCTATCAGCATTCGACCGCGTGCGCCCCGGCGGGCGGCCTGTAGGCCGCAGACATTTTGGGAGCCAATTGGTCAGGCACCCCAGTCCTGTGGGCTTTTAACCGCAAAGACTCCCCCGGAGCCCTGCGCAGCCCACTACGGCGGAGGCAGCAAGCGCGCATAGCGCCTGGCTCTGCCCCCAGCCCGTCGTCGGCGGAGTGGATGCGCGTCAGGGTCATTCTCGCGCGCACGCTCCGCTGCCTCCTTCTGCGACATAATTTCGTCACAAAAGGTGGCCATCGCCTTCCATGCCTCCTCGCTGTCCAGCATAAATAAATAAATAATAATAATAAATATTATAGGACATTATTACACAAATTGACTAAGTCCCACAGTAAGCTCAATAAGGCTTGTGTTGAGGGTACTTAGACAACGATATATATAATATATAAATACTTAAATACATAGAAAACACCCATGACTCAGGAACAAATATCCATGCTCATCACACAAATACATGCCCTTACCAGGATTTGAACCCGGGACCATCAGCTTCGTAGGCAGGGTCACTACCCACTAGGCCAAACCGGTCGTCAAAAGCATGATATTCACTATGCTCGGCAACGAAAGGTCTACTCCTAATTTTGCCTGAAGGGTGGCCCGTTGGAGCTCCCATGTAGGGCACTCCTCGAGAGTATGACGCGCCGTGTCCACCGGTGCGCCACACTCATGGCACATGGAGGATTCCTCCCTCTGTCTGCGGTGCAGGTACTTACCAAAGCATCCATGGTCAGTAAGTATCTGCACCATGTGGAAAGTTAGCGTACCTTGCCTCCTTCCCACCCAGCGTTCCAGATGCGGCAGTACGGCGTCCACCGTCGTTAGCCCATATTTTGCAGCGTTGAGCTCTGCCCTCCATCGGCGAAGTGTTTCCACTTGGGCTGTTTCCCGGATGTTCTGAACTTCTTCTCCGTCTGGGAACTCTGCCGCCGCTCTTCTTCCAGCTTTGTAGCGGTGAACCTCCGCAAGAATATGAGCTTGAAGGTCCCAGGGTGGGTCTGCAGCCAAGATCGTTGCCGCCGTAAACGATACCGTACGATATCCGCGCACAGCTCTCAAAGATATTGCCCTCTGTGGTCTGCGAAGAAGAGCCCTATTTTCGGCAGAAAGGGCATCTACCCATATGGGAGCGCCATATAGGGCCATACTCCGCAGGACACGAGAGTAAAGAAGTCTACATTTAGAAGTTGGCTCACCCACGTTAGGAAGCAGCCGGCCGAGTGCTGCAGCTGTAGATAACAGCCTCGGGCCAAGACTCGTAAAGTGCGCCTTAAATTGCCAACGGCCATTCAAAATGAGGCCAAGGTATTTCATTTGGGCCTTAACCGCCACAACTTCCCCGTTCACTCTAATGTTGGCATTACGTGGGGGTCCTCTTCTCGGACCATGGAAGAGCAGAACTTCCGTCTTTGGAAGGGACACCTCGAGACCCAGCTGGTGGATTCGTTCCACCACAAGTGAGGTCCCAACGGTCGCCTTCCTCGCTGCATCTTCATAAGAGAAACCCCGACACCTAATAAGAGTGTCGTCTGCATAGGCCAACACATTCATTCCAGGCAGGACTGGGCCCCGTAATAGCCAGTCGAATCCTACATTCCATAACGTGGGCCCCAGGACAGAACCCTGTGGGACCCCTAGTTCAACCGATCGCCGAAAAAGCTCACCTCTTCCATCTTCCCACGTCACGTAACGATCTTCCAGATAGTTGTTCAACAGTCGCTGCAGATAGGTAGGCAAGTAGGGAGGATATGCCGATTCCAGCTCACTTTAGGTATTTATCTCCCCCTCCCCCCCCCTCCCCCCCCCCCTCACCCCCTCACCCCCCTCCCCCCCTCACCCCCTCTCACCCCCCCCTCCCCCCCCTCCCCCTCACCCCCCTCACCCCCCCCCTCTCCCCCTCACCCCCCCTCCTCCCCCCTCACTCCTCACCCCTCACCCTCACCCCCTCACCCCCCTCAACCCCCTCCCCCTCCCCCTCACCCCTCCCCCCCTCCCCCCCCCCTCTCCCCTCTCCCCCCCCCCCCCTCTACCCCTCCCCCCCTCCCCCCTCCCCCCTCCCCCTCCCCCCCCCTCCCCCACCTTCCCCGCCGCCGCCTCCCCGCCCTCCCCCGCCCCCTCCCCGCCGCTGCCCCTGGCCCTGCGCCCCTTGGTAGTTGTGCATATATCCTCGCCAGTTGGCGCTACTTTCTATGTTTAAGGTATTTATCTCCCGAGGGAAAACTTCGCTAAAATAGATGGCACCACTTTGTACGTGTACGACAAACAAAAAGTGACGAGGTGGCCTCCAGTGGCGAAGGTCGGATTCGAACCAGCGTCTTTAGCTAACCGGGGCGTCTTTAGCCAGTTAACGTCATGAACCCCTAGGCCACCCCGTCACGGTGAAACTGATCCTAATTTCTCGTTACTGGCTCAATTTAGGTATTTATCTCCCGACGTGTTGCATCAGCCGCCACCGTGGCGCCGACGGCCACCTGCAAATTCCTACGTGGGCGTCGAGGTCGATCGAGATAAGAGAGAGAATAAGTTAGATTTAAAATATGCATATATATATTTATATGTTTATATATTGGCGCTACTTTGTATGTATCTGACGCCACAGAGCACGTGTACGCGTCAAGGTCCAGGTCGATGGCATCGGCTTGCTCCAGGTGCGGTTGGTTTTGGAGCTTGTGGTCAACAAATATATGGACTTTGTACTTTTCCAACTGCCCAATAAGTTTGTTTTAAAATATGCATACGGGCATATTTGCAAGAGCACATAATATAGAGTGGTTAAAACCGGATAGAAAAATGTATATTTTCTTGAATACCTGGGTATTCGATATTTATCCAGGTACTAGTCGTAATGTTAAACATACATGTTTTTACTTACATTACGGGATGTTTCATGTTAATCTAAAAGTTGTAACTATTTCTAGTTACATCTGGTAACATTTACATCACACTTTTTAGAAAAGGGAGTTTCTAAACCTAAGTATGTCGTTAACTAGCAAAGTCGAGTATATCTGTATGTGAATAATAAATAAATATCGAATATCCAGGTATTCAAGAAAAATACATTTTTATATCCGGTTGTAACCACTCTATATTATGTAATAGGTATTTTTTAGCTGACCTAATTCCGATTCCTGGTACTGGTGAACTTATTTATACCACGTCGGTGGCAAATACTGTCCGCCTGATGATAAACTGTCACCGTAGCCTATGGATGCCTGCACCTTTAGAATTGTTACACGCGCATTGCCAACACTTTAAAAACCTATACACTGCTTTTTGAATTGGGAATGGGAAATTTCCTATAGCTCGTTGAACAATAATGTGGAGAAATGATCATGTATGCGCAGGTGTGTAGATAGATAGGTATACTGAAATAAAAAAAAAAGTTTAAAAGTGAATGAGTAATTATTTATTTACCAATAATTTAGCTATTTTACAATGTCCCCATGCAAGGGTTTTATTACCATTGTTCAAAATGAATCTCTTTTCATCTTTACCACAGAGAATTTTCTTTCTTCTAATTTGAGTGTACATATTGTGCTTATCACTAATCAAATTATACATGTTATCATAGAGAGTTTTACTCAAGTCTAAACAGGTATAGTATTTATTAAAATTTAACCTACGTACAGCAGCGGCGTTAACACCTTTGTTTTTTTTTATACATTTAATTTCGTTATTGTCATCCGAGTCTAATATATACGCATACATTTTTGCCCTTAACCCAACAAATTCTCGTATTATTCTTCCATTGTTTTCGTCCTTCATCATGCCCACAACCTTTTTATTGACTTGTGGTAAATTATATACGTTGTTTTGAGGCAAATCTGAAGTGTCAAATCTGCTTTGCAAGTCAGGTTTAATGTCTTCGTAAAAGTTATCTGTTTTGATATGATAAACAAAAGAGTCGGTGTCCGTGTATAAAAGGCTTACATTATCACCGTATTTATTTAACATGTAATCATAGTGGAAGTTGTACATGATTTGTTTACTCAAATCTAATACACTAAAACCTACATAAATAGGTTTGTCGTATACAATTATGGTTTTGTTCATTTGCACAGCTACCAGTTCTTCAGAGAAAATAGAGGCACTGTGGAAATTTGGTCTGGAAATGTAACGATCGAGACCATATGTAGGTTTTGTTCGTTGCTTATGTTCGCTGTGCAAAGTATCCCACTGTTTACACAACTTGACATCAACCCTTTTCTCGACATTTTCAATAGTTTTCCCGAATATGGAGTTATTCATGAGTTTAAAGAAATCTTTTTCAAAACTGTTTTTAGCTTGGACTCTCATTTGCGAATTTAAGTCAATATATGATTTTAGCCAAGATGATTGATTGAAAGTGAGAATTCTATGAATTTTCTTACAAATTAACCCTTTTTTAATATATAGTTTGAGGTTAGCATGGTGCACGACATAATTGGTTTTGTTATCGAACGTTAGCAATAACTTTTTAATTTTACCTTCAATTGGTAGCTTGGTTTCAGCACAGAAAGGGTAATCATTATGCAAGTCATGTAAGCTATGCGGATACTCCAAATCTACTTCCAATATATATCCAACATCAGAGTCTATCCGCTGTGTCGATATATCAAACAGTTTAACCTCGTCTTCACTCATCCACCTAAAGTTATCGATTGGAAGCGGGCGTCGCATGGCATCACCGTAAAGATTATTTATATCCAAATAGATGATAAAACTGCTGTCCTGATTCACGTCATAATCATGCATGAATATATTATTGGCCTTAGCATAGCGGTTTGACGCTTGACAGACACCACCTCTTATACCTTTCTTTATAAATTGAATCATTTCATAGTCCGTAAACAATTCTAGGCATACTTCGGTATGTTTCAACATGGCGTCCCAACTCAAACCGGGTGCAGTGACATATTGACACGGATCTAATTCATACGCACCTATACACACTTGTCTAAAGTTTTCAAACACTTCAGCCAATAATAGAACATCTGTCTTTAAATATAAGTCACAGTATTCACCCAGAGTTGTAATATTGAACGCATCCCAAACATCTTTTGCATGTTGGTAATCCTCATCGGAAATATTTAAGTCCGTGAGGCTGCTATAGAAGGCGGCCTGAGGGGGTAGCGCAGTTTCCTCAAGCCGCCTCCAGTCACTTACATACTCGTAAGGGAAAACTCCCTTACGCGTATGTAACTTCATATATTTCTCACGTTTGTAACAATTATCGGATGGTGGTAAGAAATTTGGTAGTATTTTGAATTGGTCCTGTGAAAGGTTTGAAACTAGTTTATCCAAGCTACTTGACATGAATTTATACGAGTCGACAAACCTTAGACTGTATTCGTCAATCCTTAAATCGAATGAAATATATTTTTCCTTGTTAATGGGAATGCAGGTTAACTTTCCCTTAATCTTGGCTAATTCCTTAATGAATAGATGACAATCGTAACCGCTCAAATTGTGAAAGACGACTGGTATAAACTTTGGTAATTGGTAATTCAAATTACATGAATTGTGTGTTTTGCCTCTAATATTACCCGTTAAATGACAATGATCAATTACATAAGCTTCATCATCTCCAATTTTTTTCTTGCAAATATGACATATATTGGAGGATGTGTTAGCACCGCTGCTGTCGCTGTAATTTTTTTTTGGTGGTACGACTTTTTGCAAGATTTTTATAATTCTATCAGCGTCTTCACGAATGCTCTGTATAAATTTCTCCACACAATCTTCACCGCGATAGATAACAAATTTGGATAAATTATTGTCATATTCACAATGAATATAATAGGAAAAACTACATGGCACATGTTTATGGGTGTTACAAGTAGCACTTGTAGTAGTAGACTTTTCATTATCTAACGGAACTAAAATCGATTCAAAGTCACCATAAATTACAAATGGCACTTTCATTTTATTTTTATAATTTTTGAAACGTAAGTATTTATTATTAGGCTTAGGTAGCTCTACAAGTGTCTCCTCACAACCAATTGCTCGGTGTCGATCTAGTTTATTTTTTATTTGCAAAGGGGTGTAAACACCCATCACATATCCATGTTGTTTTTCCATGCTTACTAATTTGCGAACTCACTAAACGAGACAAATTTTTAATCCAACAATAATGTGAAACATCACCTCTCTCAAAATATAACAAATTTACATGATTTTCGCAAGACATTTTCGAAATACGTAGAGGTACAATAGTCAGACCCCTGTCATCCCTTTTCTTATCTGTATCAATACCATATACATTAACACTGATTTTATTTAATTTTTCAAACTTTTTAATGTCCGAGAGACAAACCGGATCTTTTATACCTGTCACGTTAAAAATGTCTGTATAATGTGGGTACGATGAGGGACGATCACTGTTTTTATCAACTGGATAGAGAGCACTAATGATGGCCCAATAAAAACACTTGTTTATCACGATTTTTCACGTTAACACATGCATTCTTCGATTGTACCTCGGGTGGCAGTGGTATATATGTAGATCCTTTGAGTGGTTGATATTTGTTAACGTTGACGTTGAGAAACTCAATCTTCTCGAGACCCCAACCGCTGTCCCTTTCGTTGAAATCTTCACATTTTTTGGAAATACACAAGGATATTTGTTCAAAATACGATGGAAAATCCATACAGTCTTTATGCAGAGCCACGTTTTTTGTGTTGAATGACTTTAGATCACGTATCACTTCACCTTCAGCATTGGTTTTCACAAAAGTACCAAAGAGTTCAACATTTATTTTTACATGTTTATGTGTTTTTAGTTCAATGGTAATCAGCTTTTCAAGCGTTTCTCCAATATTCAACAAATACATTTTAGGATCCAAAATGTCTGCACTCCCATTAATCCGGTATGTAATTATTCTGCACTTGAAGGCACTGTCAACAATGTAAACAGCACCGTCGGCAGACTTTTCTTGTGCACAAAGCAGGATGTGGCGGTCACTTTCCGAATGAGATATCAAACAGTTTGATAATACATCTTCGTTACAAAAGTTGCAATGATGTAACAACGCCATGGTGATGCTTCAATTCACTCGCTCAGACAACGGTACGGTCGTGCCGTGAGGCGGGCTGCGGGCAACTAAGTGAGTTGCATCATGCCATGCGCTGGCGTCTGCGGTGCGCGGCGAAGCGGGGAAGGGGAGCCTAGCCGGCGCCGCGCCCACGCATGATTTGCACGTGTCGACACAGTGAGTCATTATTGCATCATCGGGCTTGACTGAGAATGGTTAGAGAAAACGGGGATTTCCCGTCGACCAAACACAAGTGAATGATTACATATCTTCAAGTATACTCTGGTGAACCCACTTTGTGAGTAGAAAAAAAAGACGTAATATTCAATTATTACTGCGCGTTATTACTGTACAGCCTACAATTGCATTGGTGTAGGGGAGGAAGAAAGATAAGGGTTCTATGTTAAAATAAATAATAAATAGGTTAGTTATTGTTTTTTATTTTTATTTTCATGAAACTTTAACCGTTTCAATTGAAAATATAGGTATTACACAAAATATCGGTGGCATAACACTTGATTTCAGAGTCGACAATATCGTTTACATTGCACAAACTACCTATAATATTGCGTGCATGTTGAACATTAGCGGGGTGATATATCTTGAAATGTTTCTTGAAGAAGTTGAGACGGTTTTCGTAGGTAGACTTTATTTTGTTCAAGTATCCGATACGTGCGTTAATACACTCCATAACACATTCGATATGACTCCATTCCATGTGGTTTATCACCAAGGGGTGTGTGTTCGTCACCGGTTCATTGTCACAGCTGAGTAAAAGTAACGGTACAGGAGAGATACACATCCGAAGACGATCGCACTGAATCAGCTCTGGTGAAACACACATTGGGCTATGAAAGAAGTTTCCAATGACGTCAACTTTTTCCGCAAACATTGCATTCCATTCTTCACAGGTGAGTTCATAATGGCCATTAAAACTGACACAGGTATGTAATCTGATTTTAGCTTGAATAAACTGCAACTTTAAGTATACATGGATATTTGCAATCGGAGCACTTGCACCAGCAGGACAGCGTTTGAGATTGTAGACACTCTTGCTCAGCTCACAGCAACCATCACCAGCACCGGAACAATCAATCGACGGTGTGTAAGAAGGTAAAAAAATGTTTGAATAATTCATTTTTTAAACGTATTTTCAAAGTTCCAAGACACGTTTACAATTGAGGGTGGTCAATGCTCTACTGAATGATTTTACGTGTGGCACTGGTGAGAGCGTTGTACTCAAACAGTGAATCATTGATAATGAGACAGTATGCCGTGGTGTTGGCAGGTACATTCTCTTTAAACTCCATTTCCAATTTAATATCAATAGCACCAGCTCCCGAGTTGAAGCTGTCACACTGTCTGGACGTGTCAATGACTATTAATGGAGAGTGTGTCTTGTAATGAGCATAATTTACTTGAGGGCTGGTATGATCACGGCTGTAGTACGATCGTTGGAAATTGGTAAATGCGTCATATAAGAGCGCATAGTTGTTTGTTTTAAATTCAGCCGAAAAAGGATCGTATGGATAATACTGTGCGTTCAAATACACCCTGCAATTGGTAAGATTACAATGGTCGAATATACTCATATCTTTGGTCTTGTCGTTCCTGCGTGCCGTTTGGAAACCAACAATGAGATAGCGAGGTTTCTCCAGCTGAGTACTAGTCTTGATGCACCAAATATGACGTTCTGAGGAAGGTAGTACGGGATATTCATACAGTTCCCACGTGCGGAACGCTATCTGAACTGGTATGCTGCCCTCAACATACGACATTAAGCGCAGTTTCTCCTTATCAGATACTTTTATGACTGGCATCCTCCATGTGACACGAGTGATTTCAATCTCACCATTTGGAGTCGGCGGTTTCGGTACCGTATTCGGATCAACGGGTGCTAAATCTAAACAGTTTACATCTATACTGGCGCGATTTAATATCAACTCGTGTTTCCCATTCATTATTACCTTCTTGTAATCCTCGGCGAAACCCAAGAAATGAGATAGTGGTATGGTTAATGTAAACTTGTCATGTATCTTTTTAGCACCAACTTCCCACCCCGCTGTCTGAAGACTATGGTCCATTTCCTTGGTGTATGAGATTAGTCCCTTAATGGTGGATGTGATGCCGCAGTTTCTCGCTCGATCAATCTCCACACCGTTCAATTCATAACGAATGTCTTGAAATAAAAAAGCAGCACCATTGTTGACCAGTAGACAGCCTTTCTCCACAGTGCCTTCCACTAATATTTGACTTTGACTCGGTAGTAGAATTAGATCTTGACGGTTGATACATATGTGGATGTTATCGTTGTTTTTGAAAGAGTCATTATACGGAGTGTATGGGTGAAATTCTATACTTTCTATACTGTCATCGAATAACACCTTCTCACCAATGTTTAAGATAGATGACGAGGACATACTTTGAAACCGATACTCTGTAAAAATGTACTGTTTTCTCTAGTCAATTTCCTTGGTTGTTGTTGTTTTTGTAGTGACTGCCGCTGTCTCTCGTTAATACGACGAGTTGTAGTAGTTCTCTCGACGAGAGCAAGATCTCGACTAGTTGTGAAGGTGTTGTTACCAAGGCTTTTATTGTTATGTATAATCATTTTTTTTTTTACTTTTTACGAATATGCAAACGAAGTGCAATGCTTTCACCTCGGAAATTTACCGTATTACCGTGCTCGTTTACAATGCGCAATTCAATGTTTTGTATGCGATTGTTACTCTTCTTGACGGGTAGATATATAATATTGGTAGGTTGTTCAATAATTTGGTAGCCGGGCGGGACGTCAGGTGAAAACTCGTGTAAAACATGTGACGGCTTGTTGTTTACGAATGAGCCCTCCACAATATTGCACTCTATTCTTATAGTGTTTGTAATGATTATGTTAATTGTTTTATCCGACCAATGTGATGTTTTTGCTTTAAGCTTTTTCGCTGAATAACCAAACAATGACCCTATGCTGTTTGGTTTGTCAAAGCGAATATCATACTTTGGCGAGAATATCATACACTTGGAGGTATTGTTATTTACAAAGATATCCACCAATTTTTCACCATCACCTTTAGCCCTCTTTGTCATTTCCTCGTTCAAGAGGTGTATTATACTGGAGAGCTCGTATGAACCTTCAGGAATTGCGATTACATCATCCCCATAGTGAAACATATTATTGCTCTTATCAACATTAGGAATAGTGTTGAAAGTCTTAAAGTACACGAGAGCACACTCGTAAAAACCATCATTGTCCAATTCTAGAGCCGGTTGAAAGTCTACATTCAACACAGGCTCGTTACCGCTCAGACTTATTGTGAATGATGTCATAGACATGATACTGACGGGTAGACGATTAATGTAAGAATGAAACTACACATGTAATGCTCATGATATTTATTTAAAACAAACGCTTAGCATTGGTACACAGGAAGGCCAAACATAAGTGTCCACAATTTACAGTATTAAATTTCTGTAATCGATTGTAATTATACTCTACTCGCATGTTGCGCTGTTGTTTGGTACTAGCGGAATCATTTATATAATCAATAAACTCTCGAGGTGGTCTCAAATCACCAAAGCTATCAAAATATAGACAATAATCACCCTTTTTCGCATAGGCACACCAATGTGTACCTTCACCCTGCTGAGAGTCTAAATTGATAATACCAGTTTCATAATAGTGAGGTTTCTTTGGGAGATTATCTCGCATGAAAACACCCCTAAAGTAGGGGATTTTCTCTCTACGTGCAAATCTCACAATGTCCACATCGGTGAGAGCTTGACCAATCGGAGGTAAATCTAATTTCTTGTTTTTTTTT
The DNA here is from genome assembly GCF_033807575.1 of Cydia pomonella. Taxonomy (NCBI): domain Eukaryota; kingdom Metazoa; phylum Arthropoda; class Insecta; order Lepidoptera; family Tortricidae; genus Cydia; species Cydia pomonella. The sequence goes on from NC_084712.1 coordinate 411,360, forward strand.
TTTTTCGCCACTTTTGCAGTTGCCGATACTGTTGCTGCTGCTGCTGCTGCTGCTGCTGCTGCGTTATTAGCCGGTGTAATGTAGAGTCCCATTCCACGTTTATAAGGTGCTAAATATAAACCTCTACCGACAATCTTGCTTTCATTATTATTATTATTATTTCTATTCCTGACCATTTCATAAATATTTTTAGCAGCAGTGGTAACACCGCCGGCCAAAGTTCCCGTGGCTGCTAAAGCACCCAGTAGCGGTATCAAAGCTGGTAGGAAACCGCCTTTCTTAGGTATTGGAATGACTCGCTGTTTCTGTTGTCCCTTAACAATTTTCCCTTTAACAAAATGTTTAGCAGCTTTTACACCCACTTTTAGTAGTGTATTAGTAGCTGTATCCTTCTTTTTCGCAATGTGTTTTTTTTACAGCATCACGACTTGCTTTAATGACTTTAGATATGGGAATCATACCCATACCGTGTTTAACTTTATATTTCATAATCTTATCTACCGCTAACGCGGCAATACGTTCACCAATTGAATTGTTACCACGCCAACGATTTTCAGCAGCTTGGGCCAATCGCAAATCTGCTTGATGACGTCCCTCCAATGTTTTATCACGTGAGTAGGCAATATCGTGTAATTTACAAGCTTCGTCAAGCGGATTCACACCGGGATCGTTGCGAGCCAATCTCTCCTTCAATCTAGTACCGGGACCGCAATAATTGTAACCGGGTATGTGCGCTTCGAATGGTAGATTATTAATTAAATTATTTATAATACCCCCACCGCTACTATGAGATCGCAGTCGTCTAGGTCGTTTGGGATTATGCTTAACACTAACCCCGCCAATGTGTGTTATCATCTCAAGTATCTATACTTGACTGTGTACGTGAGTATAAAGTATGCCTATATATCTATATAATATTTAAACCTTTGAAATTTGATCATGTATGTGTGTATGTGTGAGTATAAAATACATGTCCTAACGATTTGATACATCACAGTGAAATGAAGCTTAAAAAACAAAACACGTCACTGGCTATTAAAGATTGGAGTGTTGTGCTAGATGATAATGTGAAACCAGCAATGACTCGTCGCTCCCTTAAACATGGCTCGTTGCTGGCGAATAACATTAGATGTCTCATCTGTGGACCTTCCAACTGTGGCAAGACAAATGTTCTGTTGTCTCTGCTCTTACATCCGAACGGTGTAAAGTTTCATAATGTTTATCTTTATTCGAAATCATTGAATCAACCTAAATACAAGTTTCTGAGTGACGTTTTAGAGCAAGCGGGTGACATACCGTTTCACACGTACAATGATAAGAGTCAAGTCGTCCCACCGGAGGAAGCTGCGGAGGACAGCGTCATTGTATTTGACGATGTGGCTTTGGAAGATCAAGATGCCATTCGTCAGTACTTTGCAATGGGACGTCATCGTTGGTTAGATTGTTTCTACTTATGCCAGACATATAGTAGGATACCTAAACAGTTGGTACGTGATAATGCCAATCTTATATTGCTATTCAAACAGGACGAGTTGAATTTAAAACATGCCTATGACGATCACGTGAACACCGATATGGGTTGGGAAAAATTTAAGGAAATTTGTCGCGAGTGTTGGCAGAAAAAGTACACTTTTTTAACAATCGACAAGGAGAGAGACATCAATAAGGGTCGATATCGTAAAGGATTTGACGTTTTCATTATTGTATAAAATTTAGTGTCATCTCCGGTTTATTATCAGTTTTATGTTGTCAGCTACTGAAGAACAACGTCGTTTAATTTATATCCTATCAACATATTAGCATCGGCCGTACCAAAAGCAGCAGCAGCAGCAAAAGCAGCATCAGCACATACACTATAAAATAAAATATGTTTGGTAATAAAAAGTTGAAACGGAAACTCGTAGATTCCATTGAGAGTGTAAAGAGAAAAGTAAAAGCGTTGCGAGCAGATAAAACTTTGCTTGACACTTCGCTAGCTCAAACCTTTGAACCAATTACAAAACCGCTCAATGTTTTAATGACTAAAGCTTTAGAATCTAAAGGTAATAATAATAATGATGACAATGCTAAACCAGCAGTAATGAATAACCCCCAGCTCCCTTTGATAAAGACCTCCACACCATTGTCAAAACATTCACGTAAAAGGAAATATCTGATTAAAACCGAAGAACCCAATAGTAAACTGATTAAGTGGAGTAATAATCTTTTTACAAAAACACAACAGTTTGATGATGCTGCTGATGATGATGATGATGAAGATGATTCTAATGATGATGCTGATAATGATGATGATGATGATGAAAGAAAAACAGAGGGAGATGAAGAGTTTAGCGATGCTGAAGATATGAAGTCGGCTCTTGAATTTGATGAAGGTGGTGGTGGTAGTGGTAATAGTAGTATTGATGATCTACAAAATAAATATATGAAACATCTTTTAAAAACATCAAAAATACCATTTGGTGTTTATCTCAAGGATAATAAAATGCATATTGGTAATAGTCGGGTTAAAATCATTGATGACGTGTTACATATTAAAGATTCACGATTCAACCTAACTCCTGGACTGTTGGAACTTATCTTTAAAAGAATACCAAACAAGAATATAGTTTTGAGAAAAGATGTAGAGGATTACAATAATATTTTAGACATTACAAACGCTCATCGTAGAGGATTCTCGCCAAACGGCCAATTGAGTGGAGATAGAAGTGTAAAATATCAATGTTACATTAAACAACCACAAGAATCAAAGAAACATAAAGAAGGTGGATGTTTGAACTCTGGTAGAAGAGATGTATTAACAACTAAAACTTTTTATCCTAAAACTGATTATATCTATTGGGATGATCCCAACGAACTGGTGAGCCGTTTACAGCTTTTGATAGCATCACAGAATGCTGGCAACACCTCTCATTCGAACGAGATCAATGCAATCGTTGAGGAACTGACTGAGAGCGGTATAATTTTAAAGTAAGAAAACAGACCCTCTTCTGTTAGCTGTTTTTAAACCTGTTCTGAGCTGTTATCTAATAAAACAGACATGTTTTGTAACTAAGCCTCTCCCCCCTTGCTACCTTGTTATAAATACCGATGAGACCTCCCCATCGTTCACTTTCACAATGCCTCTTAACAAGTTTGGACAATACTTGGGTAGCGAGTCTACAATCCGTGACGACTTGAAAGTGGAACGAGATTTAGTAAATTTTGAAAATAGACGGGTGGCAGGAATTCATAAATCTTTTCTTAAAACTGATGCTATTTGTAGGGCTGAATTGGATGAACAAGTAGTATTTTTAAACACAAAGCTAAAGGCAAATATTAAAGATATAAAAGATTTACGGGTAAAGGTTGAACAATTATCAGCTAGAATTACTACACAAACACACGCACCACAACCAGCCCAAACACCATCAGCAACGGCAATAGCTCCAGGAAAGCGATTGAAGAAAAATGAGTAAAGCTCAAGTGGTCAACGAGATACACAGGTATGCGAGAAAAACATTTCCACGTCGTCGATTCATTCAGAGGGGGCTCGATGACACATGGCAGATTGATCTAATTGATATGCAAAAGTACTCCAAGGATAATAACAACTACAAGTACATTCTAGTGTGTATCGATACCTTTCCAAATACGCTTGGATGCAACCGCTAAAGTCTAAGAGCGCTGAAGATGTTACAAAGGCAATGAGCAGAATTTTGAGTGAAAACGGGAGAAAGCCCAAGAATATTCAATCAGATGATGGAAAAGAGTTTTTCAATGTCAAATTTAAATCGCTCATGAAACATCATCATATCAATCACTACTCTACCTATAGTGTCATGAAAGCTTCCATAGTGGAAAGGCTAATTAGAACCTTAAAACATTGGATTTGGAAACAATTTAGCATGAATGGTTCCTACAAATGGATACAGCTGACAAGTGAAGTGGAACAATATTACAATAACAAACTGCATCGTACTATCGGTATGGCACCGGCGAGTGTGAATAAAAACAACTCTAAACAGTTGTTACATAAAGTCTACAATCACATTAAAGTCAAACCACGTGCCAAGTTCAAGGTCGGTCAACATGTGAGAATTAGTAAATATAAATCCACTTTCGCCAAAGGCTACACCGGCAATTGGACTACGGAAATATTTACAATAACTAAAGTGCAAACTACTAATCCAGTGACCTATTTACTTCAAGACGCTAATCACCAACCCATCTCTGGATGTTTTTATGAACAAGAGTTGCAGAAAACTAAACACAATGACATTTATCTAGTGGAAAAAGTTTTAAAGCGTCGTGGAAATAAAGTGTATGTAAAATGGCTTGGCTTAAATGAAAAAAGTTGGATAGAAAAAGATAACATTGTGTAACTATTTTACTCAATAAATATTCATTTACTCCAAATCAATGAGGTTTCACTCAATAAAACATTCCTATATTCAGTAATATGAATTTATTATTAATACGTGTACATTAAAACATTTACATTCGCAGCGAGCTAACAATTTAAAATTAAACAATGACAAGGAATAAATGCATCATCACCTTAATATGTACGAGCATTCTTACATTTAGGTTCACATTCATAATCACCGGAAGCTATTATGTTTGGACCTAGCACACAAAATATTACATTGATTAAATAATTAAAAGATTTAGTATTGAACACCACGCGTGAAAATAGTTCCGCTGTAACGCCACCTAATAACGCAATCCAGTCTTGATAGTTGATTTGAGCATCTCCCACTATCTCTTCTACATCATCGTTTAAATCGTCCCACATTACAATTAACTGGTAAATATGACAATCGTCATGGTGACCTTCGATATACAATCGTTTTAACAATCTCGCTACTTCCGCTCTAAATGTGTGAAATGGCATGGGGAGGCGCCATCTATTAATCAGAGTATTGTTCTGGAACGCTTTTATCCACTTGCTTTTACATCCTTGATAAAAAGATTTCATTTCATCGCTCGTATCGCTCTCAGAAGCGCTCTCTAGGCAGTTTGTTTTTCCCTTGTCCCCATCGTCTTGTTGTGCCTTTGCTGTTGCCATCGGTTGTGGTCCGGGTGACGATTGCGAAGTGGAGCTGCTACAGCCACCGTCACAGCCGCCGCCGCCGCTTGTGGTGGTGGACAACCAACACTGGCAGCACCAAGTGGTGATGGTATTGTTGTCGGCTGGGGAAAATATAATAAAAATATTGTTATTATTTATATTAAAAGTCAGCAAGTGTTCCTAATTGAGAACATAAGGGATAGGTCGAAAGTGATAGATTATTTAAACTACACAGACAGAACAGAGGTGAAATACTCAAATGTTAATGTGACTATAATACAACTATACTTACATTTGGTATATGATGAAGCTTGCGGATCCATGATTTCAACGCAATATTCGTTGTGACACTGTAGTGGGAATATGGTTCAACATGCTCTTTTATAGCAGAAAAATTCAGTGGAGGGGTGGGGTGTAGACGGGCGGGGCGCATGTGGTAAAGAAACGTGTGAAACGGTTCTCATGAACTATATGAAAAGAGGAAAAGATTTGTTTGTTAAGTTATCGTACAGGAAACGAAACTACATTATTTTGTAATAATTAAAATATAAATATATGTACTTACCTCAACTTTCGGTGCAAACTGAACCATCTTTGTCGAGCGAGGTCAAATGTAGTCATTTACATTATTGCTCAACGAGCTATAGGAAATTGGCATCGATACATGCGAATTTCACATAACGCCTAGTCTCACTACGATTGCATATATAGTCGAGAAATTAGGACCAGTTTCACCGTGACGGGGTGGCCTAGGGGTTCATGACGTTAACTGGCTAAAGACGCCCCGGTCAGCTAAAGACGCTGGTTCGAATCCGACCTTCGCCACTGGAGGCCACCTCGTCACTTTTTGTTTGTCGTACACGTACAAAGTGGTGCCATCTATTTTAGCGAAGTTTTCCCTCGGGAGATAAATACCTTAAACATAGAAAGTAGCGCCAACTGGCGAGGATATATGCACAACTACCAAGGGGCGCAGGGCCAGGGGCAGCGGCGGGGAGGGGGCGGGGGAGGGCGGGGAGGCGGCGGGGAAGGGGGCTAGTGGCGCCCTCTAACGGATCTTTGCCGAACTACCAAGTGGCGCAGGCCAGGGGCAGCGGCGGGGAGGGGGGCGGGGGGGGGGGGGGGGGGGGCGGGGAGGCGGCGGGGAAGGTGGGGGAGGGGGGGAGGGGGGGAGGGGGGTGAGGGGGGGGGGAGGGGGAGGGGTGGGGGGTGAGGGGTGAGGGGGAGAGGGGGGGGGGGGGGAGAGGGGGGTGGGGGTGGGGGGTGAAGGGGGAGGGGGTGAGGGGGAGGGGGGGGGAGGGGTGAGGGGGAGGGGGGTGAGGGGGAGGGGGGTGGGGTTGAGGGGGGAGGGGTGAGGGGGGGTGAGGGGGAGATAAATACCTAAAGTGAGCTGGAATCGGCATATCCTCCCTACTTAGGCACTTTAAAGAAACGAAGTGCCTCTTTAAGTGTTTCGAATGGGAGACTGTTAAAAGCGTTCTTGACATCCAAGGAGACTGCCATCATTACATTTCTGCCATCTGTAGCCTCTCTTGAGAGCGTTTTCAGGTGCTCTATTGCGTCGACTGTTGATCGGCCCACTCGGAAGCCAAATTGCTTGTCAGAGAGGTTTGGGCCCACTACCTCCAGGTGTCGGACGAGGCGGTCAGCTAAGATTTTCTCAAGCAGTTTACCCACCTCGTCCAGCAGCACTATGGGTCTGTACGCTGATGGTTGACCACTAGGGCGACCCTCCTTGGGGATCAAGCAGACCCTGCCTGTCTTCCATAGCTTCGGGAATTGTCCAGTGCCAAGACACTTGTTGAAAAAATCCTGGATCCAGTCCACCCATGACTCTGCTGCAATAAACAGTAGTCGCCCAGGCACCCCATCTGGTCCTGGAGCTGTGCGTCTTGTACGAAGCCGATCTAAGGCTTTCGTCATTTCTTCGTCTCTTATTGGCGGAACATCTGTCTCGTTATATGTTATTTCGAGGGAGGGGGGAGCCATCATAGGAGGATGATGTCCCGGCGAGACCGGAAACAGAACTCCCATGATCCTTTCTAGAGCATCTGGTGATAGAGTCTCGGTTGCAGAGGCACCTTGCGCTTTAAGTTTCTTGCGCGCAGTTTTATATGGGCGCCCCCAGGGGTCTCGACTTAGGCTGGCCAGAATTTCTTATGAGAATGTGTTATGTTGTTTTCTATTCTTCCATGCACGCTTTGGACATGGGGATGTCTGTTTTACCCATATTGTGTAGGTGTTTGTTAAGTATGTTATGTCCTGTAATTAATCCTACTATTTTACGTAGTTGGTGTCTAGGTGTTTTCAGTAGTATGTGTGTAGATTATACGGGGGCGGCCTTGTGGCGGGTCCGTGTGTCTCTTAACCGTGTGTACGGATAGTTCGTAGTGCAACCAAGTTATGCAAAGTTGAGGTAGGAAAGGCGTAACTTCCTACTTCACGAGTACTATTTTAGAAGGCTAAACCTAACTTTTGTAAGTTAAGCCAATTGATGAGTTTCAAAAGTTGATTCTGATGTTCTTCGTTTGACCGGGACCGGTCAGTTTTTTGTGTGATGTATTTACTCGTATTTGTGTGATGAGCACGAATATTTGTTCCTGATGGGTGTTTTCTATGTATTTAAGTATTTACATATTAAATATATCGTTGTCCGAGTACCCAAAACACAAGCCTTCTCGAGCTTACTGTGAGACTTAGTCAATTTGTGTAATGATGTCGTGAATGTCGGTGGCAAACAAGCATAAGGCCCGCCTGATGCTTACCTATATACGCCTGTACCTCCAGATGAATTACATGCGCGTTGCCGACCCTAACACTCCGCACCCTCGTTGAGGTCTGGCAACCTTATTCACCGGCGAGAACACAACACTATGAGTAGGGTCTAGTGAACTCTAGTGAAATTTTAAATCCTACTTACAATTTTACCTACATACTATATTGACCGGTCGAACTGCCTTCTCGTTATACATACCTATACACTTATTATGTAACCACAAACGTTATTTCGTTATATTAACTGCAATATAATATATTTGAGTGATTGCGGGAAACCAGTAGCTATCGCAAATAAAGCTATAATTACATTGATATTTGCTGAACCGAACTAATGAAATTGCTACCACTCGTATATTAAAATACAAACGGCTGCTGTCCACAAATATGGGAGCGAATCGTGACAAGATTTGTATTTATTTAGAGACAATTTGATTCGGCTGAATGAAATATCTGAATAGAGGAGGTTCTCTAAACTAATTATTAACAACAAGACGTCTGCTATTTTTTCATCTTATGCGAGAAATAGAAAAACTTACCGCTTGGGGTGAGACTCGAACTTGCGACCTTACAGAACACCGGTCTTATCGCTTTTAACACATTCACCACTAACGTTTTCATAGCGCTACGCTCGTAGCCGATCCAAGCGTTTTCCCGGGTTAATTTGTACTGGTAACTCCGGGTTTAACCGGTTGACACCGAGTTAATAGTGGCTAACCCTGGATGGAGTATGTGGCCCTTAGTGTTACTACTTACATAATTCGTTTTATTTTTTCAATGCATTTTAATGCATGTTAGTTCTAAAAGTAATGTTTTGAAAATGTGTCTTACCGTGTTTCTTGCCGATCCCATATTGGAATACCCTGATACAATTTACGAGGGATTTAAATCTTCTCGGTTCAGAACCGGCGTAGCTTTATTTGACGTTCATAAGCGCAATGTAATATGCCTACTTGGAAAATAAATTATCTTTATCTAATGCGAAACATCACCAAGCTGCAATATTTTTCAGTTTAATATTGAGAAATAAAATTATATTGTTACCAACCACTACAAGTTTGTAACTACTGGTTTCTCACTATCGTCATGGAGAAAATGAGAAAAGAAATAGTTACCAGCCACAGTCCGGACTATTTGAACCAAAGCCTTACTTTAAACTCGAACGAGACAGTTTGCGGATTATAATCACAATTAGCAGATGTATTTAGCAAGAATAGCTGTGATAACGAATTTGCACAGACTTGCGAATAGTGAGTTACTACGGAGGAGGTGGAGCAAGTGTCGAGCGGTGGTCTAAATTAATTTCATAATCATTTATTTCGTGTAACTGAAACCCATTATGTTAAGTTAAAAACTCTTCAATTGCAATTGCTCTTCCATAGTCGAATTTATCGCAAGGAAACCTCAACTTGTGATAGTCACACTTCTCATAGTCTTACATATGTAGTCTGAAGTCATAAATCTCGCTTCCGCATGAGGCGAGTATGACGACTACATCACTACTTATAGCCAAAATAATCTTGTACAATAAACTGAGCCCGACCTGTGCCCAGCTGTGGGATGATAGTATGGCGATGTTTAGGTTATTGTGTCGTATTCTTTTGGGTTTAATACACTTGAGTGAAATTAAATATTATCCCCTCGTGCGGCAAGATACCTTGAAACACTCTTCGACAACGGCGCAAGCGGCGGCCGCCATTTTTTTTATTTAAAACTTGCCGCCTCCAGGCTGCGCGCTGTATAGCGCGAAAATTTAAAATATTGGTTTGCCGCTCGAGGGGTTATCTGTGTGTGATGTCAATCTTCCAAAGAATTTCAATAGCGCAATGGTTGACTGGTAGAGAATGCCTCAAGGCGTTAAGTCCGCCATTTGTACTCTTTTTGTAAATTTGTGCAATAAAGTTTAAATAAATAATACTGTGGCCCTAGTGAAAAAGGGTACAAGTCTCTGGCAGTTTAGGTGTATAAGGGCATAAGTATTACGTGGAACTTACACCCCTTTACACCTGCGCTGCCAGAGACTTGTACCCTTTTTCACTAGGGACACATTTATTTATTTATATAACCTTTATTATGGACGCCGCATCACATGCCTCCCTTGAGCATCCACTTTTCTAGCGCATGCGCCATAGATTACTCGCCTAATTCGCGTAACACATGCAAGTCTCGCATAAAACGTGAAAACTACAGCAGACATGCATGCGCACTCGACTCGAGGTGTATTTGCTAAGATCTGACCTACAAGCACGAGTTGCGTTCTCGCGCGTGACTCCATAGCTCTAATGCTAGACGTTCTAGATCCCTATTTAAAATTGCTATACGTTCTTGGTTTGCTCCAAACAGCGCCTCGACTGATTAGCCGAGGACGGAGTTCGTTATTCAATTAGGGCCGGTTAATCAGCGCCAAACAGAATGTATTCGGAATGAATAATTCTGCACTCTGGTTAGTCTGTTCCGGGTTATTTGCATTTCTTCGACGTGTTTAAGTCCGTTTTCTTAGTTTTATCACTTATTTGGTCTAGCTAGTATGGGTCGAGCTTTTGCATTTTTAAATGAGCCCTAATCTGAAACACCGGAATTATAGTTTAATTCTATGTATGTATCACTCTTTATCCCACAATCGAATTTATTTTGGTAAAATATTATCATAATTTAAATTAAGCCTGGCGCTTCTTGTCAGATACCAGTTTTCGTGGTCCTCGGCCAAGTCTTTTAGGTTAGTTAGTTAAACATCACATTTGCTTTTTCTTTTAGTTGATGTGTATAGGTTTCTCGTGGTTTTCCTGTTCCTCGTCTAGCTTCTATCTAATACAATTAAAATTGATACTATTAGATAAATTTTTTTTAATTCCAGGCAGCATCACAGACTGAACGAACAGTCCAACTGCAGTTTGCACTGACTGGGCCGGATCGGAACGCCATGCTTAAGAAGAAAGGGGACGGCTGCTTCTCCATACTAACGTAGTCCCCATTTTCATCTCTGGATATTGAAATGATGGAAAATATTTTTACATGATGATGTACTCATATTAACCATAGGTGTGCCACTACGTTGAAAATAATAATAAAAATACTAACTTTTCCTTACTACAAGAGTCAAGGGTCAGTCGAAGGCAGCTACACAATATTAATAAACAGACAGGGATAGCAAGTACTGGCAATATTCCCTGAATAAACGATCAGCATTCAATATCTGGTTTATTTATTAACAGACATAGGAATCTGCAGGGCAACATTGTTTGACAAGTAGGGAGTTCCTGTATCGATAAACTCAACTATCGATACTAGTTCTATATACTAATGATCACTCAAGGGTTTGCTTGTAATAATATTTTTTTATTAAGAGTAAAAAAATAATTAAATAATAACTCAATTTATAATATTTTAACTCAATTCCTATGTCTGTTAATAAATAAACCAGATATTGAATGGTGATCGTTTATTCAGGGAATATTGCCAGTACTTGCTATGAAAACAGAGCGGCCTGTATTAATTTTCAATCTAATTACCCAGCCAAATCTAATCACAAAATGAATATAAATAAATGCTCTGGTCGAGAGTAATATAACGTTCAAAGTCCAAAAGGCGTTCATCACGGAACGGAATGCCAAGTCAAAACGCCGTGTCATGCCACGTCTGGTCAGGTCATATTGTTGTTGGTAGCGCAAGCGGGAGCCTAATTTTATGGTAAACTAGTGAATGTTGACCTAAATATAAGGTGTAACAAAAATAGTGAGGATCCGTTTAACCCTTAAATGCATAGTTATGCATGCAGCCTTTTCTTGGTTTGCAATTATTTTATATTTAAAATCTTTACCATATATATCACAAATCGTGTACCTTTCTGATAGTAGTAAGATTTTTCATATATCTCTTACCGAAACTTATATATTTACATAAATATGATTTAGCCTATGTAAATTCTAACACTGATTTAGCAGTGAAAATCGATGTTCTATTTTTTTTTCATAATTTTTCCCAGAATTAGTAAACAATTTTGTAACACATATATTGATTTCAGGCAAAAATAAAAAAAATCATGCGTTTAAGGGTTAAGGGCATATTCGGTAGATCGTGTTCTTATTGGAAAAGAATAGAAAAAAACATCTTTTGACGCGAGAAGTTTTTGGCCTTTGTATGGAGCCCATACAAAAAAAATAGCGTATTTTTTTTGTTTGCTAATCAGAACACGATACCGAGTATGCCTTTAAACGGATCCCTATTATTTTTGGCACACCTTGTATAACTAGAATGCATAATTAGGAGCGCACTTAGGTATTTTAATTCTTATTTTAATTTTTTTTATGCGCTATGTCTTATATGTTATTTTCAGGTAAATAAATCATGTTCCGAGTCATCAAATCGTGCACTTTACCTGATTAAATTCTTCCTGGAAGCCAATTCAAACTTACCTTTTGACATCTTAATGATACCTAAATGACTGCATTTTGTTATCATTCACCCGTGCGTCTTCCTCACGCCAATACATAAACAAATGTTAACAAAACGACATGATTTAGATATCGTTTTAATGTCAAAATGTACAGTCTGCTGCAGATAAAGGTACCCTGCATGAAGTTTGTATGCAAAGTATTGCTGACTGTCCATTTAATTTGGCCTCCTGGATCAAACTGGATCAAACCTTCAAATTAGAGGATCTGACTCATCTTTACGAGACGCATGATATATTATACTAAAGGTTAGTAAGGTACTAAGAAGTTGTATTAACTTATAATGGTGATTTCTTTTTATATGAATTGAGAATGTATAATTAATATGAATCAGATCTATATGAAATGTTACTCTGTGACATTGAAATACTTGGTTTAAATACTATTGTACCTATTATTAAGACATTTTGACCTGTAACTTTGGCGTTATTAATAAAGATTTGTACGTGTATTTGTGTTTTTGGCACCTAAATAATAACTTTAGTTATGGTATATCCTATTATTTATAACTAGGTCTTTATACTATCACCAACTATTATATAAGATACCCTATTATTGTCTGATCATTAAATGTTCCTACGTTCGGTAAGCTGCAGCAATAGCCCAGTAGATTTATAGCGCGGGTCACTTTCTGTGACGCGAGCCGTGGGCTGCAATACGGCTCTCAGATTAGTAGACAGGTAAGTTAGAATATGTCTAAGATAACTCTGCACAGGCTTTCTGGTGATATGCTTGTAAATTATGAATCTTTCTTGCACCAACATGTCTCTGTTTGACCCAATGGTTGACTGGTTGACCTGGGTGGATCTAACGCATTAAGTTCGCCATTTGTACCTACATTTTTCTTTGTTTGTAGGTAGTATATTAATACACTATAACCAACTATTAATATAGGTACTATATATTTTTTGTAAAACAAAGAGTAAACTTGCCATACGTATTATTATAAGCTCAAAAAAATTCTGTTACCTATCGACACACAAAATTATCTCCTCGTGCCAGATTGAAACATTTTAATGGATTCTTCTGATCCATCCCTCAAAAAATAAGCACATAAAAAACACATAAAAAACGTATGTATTATGAAATTTCCATGGTATGGACTTTGCTGTACGTGATCTGTAAAACTCGTCCGTCGCCCGCCTGGCCATCCGTCATTCTACTAATTGGCCACCACATCTATAGCAGATGATTGTTGCAGCGTCGGGTAAAATCTGGTGTTGCGGGGAGGTTGATTGCAACGTCTGCGATGACTGAAGATTCTAATACCAGAGAATACATGACGAGAGCCCAAGGTAGGAGGTCTAGACGAGTCTTTTCTGCCTAAAGTTCTCTAACCAGTCCTTGTCATGTTTGTCTACACTCACTTCGAGATCACGACGCGACTCTGGCCTCACTCATTACGCCGCAGGGATTGTCATGCTAATGGCTGAGACTACTTTGACTACCCCTTGTCACAATCTGTGCCAGCTTAAATTTGATTACACTTACAGACTATAGATAATCTGCTATGCTACCTTCACACTATAACCATAACCAACTATTAAATATTGGTTTTTATACTTTTGTAGAATAAAAAAACCATTATCGCTTTAACATATTTAAAAAAAAAACCATTGCCTATCGAATTCGTCGAAAATTATCGTCTTGTGCTGAAACATGTTAATGGGTTCTTCTGATCCATCTCTTGAAAAATAATCTGAATGCATTTTGAAATGTCCATGGAATGGACTGTGCTGGTACGTGATTCGTAAAACTTCCCTGTCGGTTGTCGCCGTCCGGGCCATACGTCATTACTCCGCAGGGATTGTCATGCTAATGACGATAGAGTTCGACTAGTACTTTATTACATAGTTCTAAGTATGGGATAATTTTTTTAAACACTTATTTTGTTATAATTCCTTTTCCACTCACGACGTGTCCTAAGTATAATTATTTTTTTTTCAAAAAGTGATATTAAAATTGAGTTTAAGATCAACTTCCTACCACTTCAATAAATAAAAAGTACATCAATATGTTTTAAAACTTTTTAATTATATGAAGATACATTTTTACTATATACTATTAAATTATCTAAGTCAACAAAGCAGTTTTTCAATTGACGCTACTGTCATTGCACGCGAAAATGCGCTTGGACAAGTCTTTAACCCCATAGGCATATGCTTCGTTTGAAACTATCTATCATGTGTAAATTCTGTACACTTACAACTTTCTGAACGTATCCATTGTATGTAAAACTTCCATCCATCCATTTTATATAATAATTTTAGCAATGAAATATAGTACCAGACGTAGATATGGTTTCATTTCAAGTTTCATTTAATTTAAGCGTCTTGTTTTGAAGGGGGAGCGTAATAACTGAAATGGGAGCGGCATTGTGGCGGCGGGCTTGTGACTCCTAAGTCATCCAGTAATCCCTACCCGATTGAGATTTAGCAACTTGTGGCGGTTTTGATCTTATTATATAAAAGTCGTGCGTGAGATGCGCACCAATCGCCAAGACGATCACCAAGATCTCATCAAAACCATAAAAAATTGTTTAATTCGAATTAATATCCTGGCCTGTAATAATCGTTTGGACTGAGCCGTCCCATACAAATCGATATAAGCTTCGTTTTGATAAGCTTAACTCAATCGATTAATCCGTTGTGCAATCAACAGCTTATATAAATTCAAACGCCGTATAGATTTAGGCAAAATAATGGAGCATTGCACGTTTTGTTCGGATTATAGATTAACGACCTGTCTGGCCTAGTAGGTAGGTAGGCCTTGCCTATGAAGCCGATGGTCCCGGGTTCAAATTCTGGTAAGGGCATTTATTTGTGTGATGAGCATGGATATTTGTTCCTGTATTTACATACATTCATACATACATGCATATAATCACGCCTATTTCCCGGAGGGGTAGGCAGAGACCACGGATTTCCACTTGCTACGATCCTGACATACCTCTTCCGCTTCCTTCACTTTCATGACATTCCTCATACACGCTCGTCGATTTAAGGTGCTCTTGACCTGGCCTTTCTTCAGGATTTCCCCGATTATAAGTTCCTGTATTTAAATATTTATAAATATATATATTATATAATATATCGTAGTCTAAGTACCCGCAATACGAACGTTATTGAGCTTACCGCGGGACTTAGTAAATTTATGTCATAATATCCTATAATATTTATAGGATATTATTACAATTTATTTTTATCTTTCTTTAAATCCAGAGGTCGCGGGTTCATATCCTGGCTCGTACCAATGAGTTTTTCGGAACTTATGTACGAAATGTCATTTGATATTTACCACCAGCTTTTCGGTGAAAGAAAACATCGTGAGGAAACCTGCATACATCTGCGAAGAAATTCAAAGGTGTATGTGAAGTCCCCAATCCGCATTGGGTTTGCGTGGAGACTATAGCCCGAGCCCTCTCGCCCATGAGAGGAGGCCTGTGCCCAGCAGTGGGACGTATATAGGCTGAAATATTATTATATCTCCTTGGATTTCACGGGCCTATAAATCCCGGTCTTTTGATAGGCTTGCGTGGGGATATAGATCCAACACGTAGAGGAATTATATTTATAATTATAATTATTATTATTTATTATCATTTATAGATATAGTGATCTGTGACTTACGCTAAATATGTAAAATATATTTATTTTAACAACACAATTTAATCTTAATAGATAAATGTAAATGAATAACATTATAAGATCTTCATTGTGTAAACAACGTATAAATAAGCAAGCTTATGTCTGAAAATATCTTACATAAAAGGATACCGCGAACAGAGACAAATTTCTGGACAAAAAAAACACTTCATATAAAAATAACACATATATAGAAATATTTAGTTTATGATATTGTTATAAAGTCACGAAAATCATTTAAACAAATAAATAATAACCAGACTGAGAGACATAAATAATGATCTTTAGGAGTTTCCACTGGGACCTTTGACACACCTAAGGTAAGACAATGATCCATTCATTTTATTCGTGTAAATAATTAAAATGTATTATATTTTATTTATACAGGCGTATCTTGTTTTCTGTTTAATCCTAAACTTCGTTCATTGAAATATTTAAATAGGTAAGTATTTCTAGGAGATATTACACCGAATTCTCGGTACTATTTGTTTCATTTATTTATTTTATTTAGAAACAATTATCACTTTCAAAATCTGATCATATTTAGTATTTTATTACCACTTCATCCACACTTTTACATCACACTCACCACGTGATCTGGGTTCCGACAGAATACCAGTGCTTTGCTCGAAAGAGTGAAGCGTATAGCTGAGTCGGCACCCTTTTGTTTTTGCTGCAATGCACACATTATAACTACTACTATTCCACTATTCCTGTTTGTTTATAATATTTATAAGATTCTGTATTTCGTTTTAATTGATTGTGTACTTTGTTAATTGTGTATTTCTCTGTTTGCCTATATGTTTTTAAATTGTGTGTATTTGCAGCAAACAAATAAACGCTTTACTCGTATCTATCTATCTTTAGGCCTTCAATGCGAGTAGGAGCTAGATTATAAACGCATCGGAGACGATTAACACTTTCCGTGCCAAGCGCCCCATTTCCAATACAAAATAAACACACGTACATGTTCTTGGCAGTCAATTTGGGGGCCTTTATTACTAACTTATTATCCCATATGTAATAAAGAATGAGGCTGGTTAAGATTTCTTGTTAAAATGTAACAAAATAATAAAACCTCCTCCTTCTCCTCCTTGAATCGGTTTCCTCGTCACTGAGGGTCGTGACCGCTTCTATGGAACAGCTTTTCTTTGACAATTTGCCGCCACCTCTTTCTGTCTGTCGCCGAATGCGTCCGTGGAGCGTCACCTCAAGGGCTGAGCGAATTTGGTCAGTCCACCTCATTGGACTCCTGCGTCTCGGCTTATCGCCTTCGATTTTAGCAGTGATTACCAGCTTTTCCAGGTTATCACTGTCTTTCCTGCCAATGTGGCCAAAATACACAAGCACTTTGCGTAAACAGATGGTAGACAGCCTGGTTGTGATGTTCAGTTCATCTAGGATAGATGCATTAGTGCGGCGTTCTGTCCAGTGTATATTCAGCATCCTCCTCCAACACCACATCTCAAAGGCATCAATTCGGTTACGGTCAGGTTTCCTAAGGGTCCATGTCTCTACACCATATGTGAACATGGAGAAAACTAGAGAAATGGAGAAATAAAACCTAATTAACGAATAAATGAACGATTCAGATTTTACTATTTTTCAATGTTTATTCTTCTTTTTCTTAGTTATATAATCTTGTTTAGTCATTGAGGTTGTTGCATGGCCTTTTTATACTAAATATTTAAAGTAAGTTTAATATTTATCTATGATATAGACAATACATTGAAAAATACTTTTACTGTTAGAAGGTATTATCAAAAACAGCAATAATCGGTATCTGTAGCAATAGTTTCCCCTCTCTACTTGTAATGACTCCTCGATTACCTTGAGCCCGACAATTTCGAGTGCCAGTGAAGTGGACTGGATCATTCACTACGATTAAGTGTGAGATAATAAACCCATCCGAGAGGACTTATTATTAGTATTAGTAACTTGTTATCTCAGATAAATAAGGAATGAGACTTTAACAGGACACTAAAGAAGTATGTATAATAAACAAAGCGTATTGTAAACCGCAGTAGGGGAAGGTGGGATAAGATGGGGACTTAAGGCATTTCATAAAAAAAACCCTCTGTTTTAAATTGCGCTATGTATGAACTTTTAAAAAGAAAATAATCAGCAGGAAGGAATTAATGAGTTTAGAATACTAAAGTAAACAAACATCAATAAAAAATATGTCACCCATCTTGTATATCATATATTATGAACAGTCACGCACTTTATATACGTCAATAATTAGATAAAACCACTTAGAATAAATAAAAAACATACTTACGAAGTAAAAACGTGCACTCCTCCGACCAAACTTTTTGTTACACTAACAAGTATTGCTAAATACCGTCAGATGGCGTTAAAATACATTTTCTAGTGACACTGGAAAATCTATTTTGGTAAGGTCTCCATCTTACCTCTCTACCCTGTCTTATCCCACCTTCCCCTACCTAACTATAAAGTGGTCATGCTATCAATGCTTCAAGGAATTACCCTGGTGACCACACTCTTAGTTAGTCGCTTGGACTGTCTCAATCAGTGCTTGCCCTGGTACACTGTGATGAGCGGTAGCGATTTTGTTAAGATTATATGTACAAAGTATTTTTGTACTCAGCTAAATTACTATTGGGTGACGACTAGTCTGGCCTAGTCGATAGTGATCCTGCCTATGAAGCCGATGGTTCTGGGTTAAAATCCTGGTAATAGAGCATTTATTTGTGTGATGAGCAAAGATGCTTCAGGGGTGTTTTCTATTTGTATGATATATTAAAATTGTGTAAGGATGACCTGTGTTATTTAATGATTGAATTTTTGAAAAAGGGAAAAATACAACGTCTTGGGTGAGATTGACAGTCACAGTTCTGATACATCGGTTCACCGCTCTACAAACTGAGATGCTGAAGATTTTAAATCGTTAGAAGACAAATTCAACCGAAGATCTGGATAAGATCGTAGAAGACTGTAAGATGAGGGCAGCGCGCAAACTCAGCCGGCTCTTCTTTTCACCTCGTCTACTCGATAGCATTTCCATCTGCACCACATAGATTAGCAGTCCTTAACTATGCATTTCTCCAGAAACTACTTGCCTCGCACAGCTAAACTGTGAAATGAACTGTCGTCTGCGGTATTTTCGGACCGTGACCTGCGTACTCCCATCTTAAATTCCAGTAACGCACTTGCTACCCCTCTGGCGTTGCTATAAAGTTTACCATCAGGCAATGTTTGTACATTTGCCTCCCTTACCATTAAAACCACCTCCACCACCTTACAGAACAGCAGCCAAATAACACTAGACCCTACTCATAGTGTTGTGTTCCTGCCGGTAGTAGCCGTAGCCGGAGTAAGGTTGCCAGAACTCAACGAGGGGAGGGCGGGTTTAGGGTCGGCAACGCGCATGTAACTCCTCTGGAATTGCAGGCGTACATAGGCTACGGAGACTGCTTACCATCAGGCGGGCCGTTGCCACCGAAAAATATTAAAAAAAAACTCTTTTAGTTAATACAGTTTACCCTCTCCTGACTTGAACCAGATCAGTATTTAAGCCGCTACTAATTACCAAGACTGGACGCCACCCGCTTACTTTGTGATCTTGTACCGTGTATGTCTGTTTTAACACTCGTAGCTTGTAACTTGCACGTATTTATAAGACTGTATATAGAGCTTTTAAGCATTTAACAGTACATTTGGTGCTACTTTACCGCACTAGTGCGATAATTAGGATATTAAGTCACTATGTCGAAAATTTAAACTGTAAAACGTTGTACTTATACGATATATGTGCGAATAGATGATTCGCAACTCGTGTCGATTTAAAACACTCCTTTCGGTGGTGTTTCAGTTTATCGCTACTCGTTTCGAATTTCCTATTTTTCGCACTTGTATCGTAATGTACTATTGTTACATACCTGGTGAGAATATTCGCTGTCATCGGGTAAATCTCGATAGCTCAGTTGGCAGAGCGATGGGCTGGTGATCAGAGTCGCGAGGTCGACTCTCGCACGAGACTGAGTTTTTCCATTCTTCCTTTAACTCAAAACATCACGGTAACGTTTTCATTTCTGCTTATCTAATGCAAAATTAATGTTGCCAGTGATATAACCCAGGGATCTGACCAGCTTATTTTTTAACAGAAGTACATTTTTAAAGTTATGGTAGGTAAAACCTTAAAACCCGCGGAATGGTTACATCTTCCGTCGCAAATTTCACCATATCTTTTGTCAACTTCTTATATCCTGGCTTTACGGCCCTCTTAAATATAATTTTCATCACACTTGCTCGAAAAAGATCTTATTTCATGCAGGTGTGCTGAAGGACATAGGCCTATTTTTATCCCCCGGGAGTTATGGATTGTGAAAAAAAAACTAGGGAATTATATCTTTTTTTTTAATTACGTGTTTTATGTATACAAACCAAGTAGCATAAATGAGTTTTACTTGTAAAATACTGACGTTTATAATTTAATATTTTTGATTATGTTTAAACTTATTTAATTTGATTAATTAACAGCCGTTTAAAATATTTTTATATAATTTTCAATCGTGGCTGAATGACGAATAGGTCTGTGCCTTCGATGCCTCACCTGCAAAGAAATTACAAAATGGCGGACGGATGTTTGATACGTCACCGTATTTAAGAATTATTTCGCTTAAAATTTAGTTTATTCTTCGCAAGTGTGATGAAAAACATTGTGTGTAACTCCAGGGGTAAGAATATTGCAAACTCGGGTCTTTAATTACCGCCGTAGTTTCCAAAATTTCACTTACCCCCTCGTTACACAATTTACTAATAAATCAACCGATGCAAGAGCTTGAAGCAAAATAACATAGTTAACAATTCTCTGAATAGCCTAATCTTCATTTCTTCGAGTTTATTTAACTCTTGTATTAAACTATGCCCTTGCTCAGTGTAGGGTTCCGTAGTTACCCGTTCGTCAAATTAGCATACCTTAAACGGGAGCTACCAGTGGGTATCCTGTACATAACAACGAGCAAAAGGTAGCCTTTGTAGCACTTTTTCTAAGAAGGGAAAACTTTCTGCAAAAACTCTAAAACGGCTTCACCGATCACGTTCGCAATAGTTTTCCTTGAAAGTCTTTACCTATCTTTACTTTCACGATTTATTTCATTAGTTTTTGGATCCGTGGTTCAAAAATTAGGGAGGGGAACACTTTTTTTCTTTAAGAGTGATTCATTTATCAAAAAATTATTTTTGAGGACCCCTATTCGTTTTGAAAGACCTATCCGACGACACCCCACACTATAGGGTTGAACCCAAAAACAAAAAATCCTCACTTTTCCTGTAGGGGAGAGCTACCTTAAAAAAACGGGTTTATGTCGGCGTACCTGATTTATATATCCATGCCAAATTTCAGCTTTCTAGCACTAACGATCACGGAGCAAAGCCGCGCACGGACAGACGGACATGGCGAAACTATAAGGGTTCCTGGTTGACTATAGAACCCTAAAAAGTAGTTTCAACTCAAATTGGGAATTGCACTTTGCGAAAACTAACAGATAAATGAAAATTCAGTGCATTGCCGGATGGCAAAATAACAGGAAACTGTGGAAAAACTGGGAATTTTATAGGTCAGTCGGTACAATGAAAATGGTTTAGACTCGTCGATTGTGCTGTTAAAAAAAAAAAACAAGTGGAATAGTGGGAATAGTATTCTTAAAAAAAACAGTTTGTAGTTATTGTTGTGTAATTTAGCAAACAATGCCCTTGAAACAAAAGGCTATGTGGCAATAGTTTCGGCTTTGGTTTGAAATATGTGCAGTATGTGCCACAAGCAGAAGTTCGTTAGATCAAATCCTAGCTAGCACAATTTTTTTTTTTATTAATCAAATTAATTTGTAGCTCATTGTTCTAGAAGCGAATGAGACCGAGCTAAGATGAGGCTGTGAACTGTGCAGTAGAGACTGTAATTGTAACATATTGTATTATGACAGTATATCCATATCTCCGTCGCTCGGTGCGACACAATAATTCATCAGCTCGATATTCGTGTATCAAATATTCAGCCCGTGATATTGCGTCCGCAACGGTCTATTAGTTAGGCTCGGAATTCGGTTAGGACGTGTTGTTGTATAATTATCATCCGAGTATTATACAAGCGACGTTTCATGTTGACAATTCTCTTGAAATAATATTGGTATTTGTCAGTCTTCCTTATTTACTAGCTGCTAGCTCAGCTATAAGGATCTGAATTCGGTTAGGGCGTGTTGTTGTATAATTATCTAAGCATTATATGGGAAATGAAACGTAGATGATCATTTATTATAATTTACGGCAAAAATAGGATGAGCTTCGTAGTTTGATGATTGTCTGCGTTTAGAGCCTTTACCATGAGCTGCAATAGAAAATTCGTATTACGTATTATAATTATATTCGTATCGTCCCAAATTGTCAAGTTTTCGCCGTGATAGGCGGCACTAAAAGTGCAATCTGGTAAGTTATGTTTTTTTGAAGGTGTTTAATTTGTTATGTATTGTACCTACGTGTCTTCTTTTTCAATTGTTTGTTTTATGTTGAAGGGATCTATGCTTTGGTATTTTCCACAGATTGTCTCGTGGAGCAGCTGGCACATGTGTATCTTGGACAGTATTTAATCAAGTGTTCGATGGTTTGGTGGTATTGTCGCATAGACAAGCGTCTTTTTCGGTTAGTCGGAATCGTTTCAGGTAGGTTCTATTGTAACCATGGCCTGAGGATAGGTTGAAAAGTGATGTATGCTTACGGATTTGATATCGTCTAAAGTAGGTAACCAGTTTTTGACATGTTTTCCTGTAGTGCTGTCGGTGTATGTTATGTTGTGTGTAATGTATGACTTAATTCGAATTTGTGTTCTGTGGTATGATAGAAGCAAATAGTCGTAATCTGTTTATTTGTGTAACGTAGCCGCATGCTCGGCCACGATATCTGCCCTCTCATTTCCATCTAGGCCAGCATGGGCCTTGATCCAGCAGAAATTGATCACCATTTCCCCAGAGTCCCTGATAGTATGTAGAATTTGATGTGTTATTTATGTTTATATTTGTACTGCTCCGGTTAGAGACTTCCATTAATACTGATTTGGAGCCTGAGAAAATGGTGAATTTCCTAAGTTTCTGTGGCATGCTTGTTCTAGCAAGGCACTCTGCCTGGGTATCAGGGTAGTCAATAAAACTGAGAGCCTAATGCGAACACCGAAGTTTGCAAATTGCGGGCATCTTTCTCTATCAGTCTAACTACTGCGTAATAAGCTTGGGTGTAAAGTTTTCCGATGTCATGGTAGCTACATAGGTACTGCATTAAAGTTTTATACAGGTAAAAAAAAAGTTGCACTCATATAAATTGTTTTAATCGTGTGGCAACACGCACACTACATTGTCCAATCAGACAGAGTACCTTTATATTTGTTGGTGTCAAGTAAGGCAGGAGTGACGGCATCCAAATCTTCAGCTTGTCAGCGAATAATATAATAACATACATACATATACTAATAATACTATAGTATAGGCAGCATAGAAAGTAACGGGCCAGACAGCGCGTCAAAAGTTACCTGAATCTACTGCACCTTAAGATATCAAGGAATGATATCTCGATAGAAAATAATCACGAACATAGGTCTAAAACACAGCTGAAAAATTTGTAACAATTTTCGCGCAAAACCTAAAAATATGAAATTACGTAATTTTGTTTTTAATTTAACTCATTGAATACTTTTTTTCAAGTTAAAACTTACATAAAATAAAAATTCAAAAACATGATATTCGCGATTCTGTGCACGCACAACTATCTCTCTCCCGATTACCCTCAGTGATCATTTTTAAGGCGGGATTCTACTGGTGGAATCCCGCCTTATATCTTGAACTTATATTTTTTTGCTAAGCCACGGGGTCAGGTTCATCTCTCATTCCACCAGTGTGCGGCACTGTGCGACAAAAGCATTTTTATAGGTTTAGCACATTGGATCCGATTTACGAGTCGGTCCGATATTTGAGTGAGACAACGCGATGAGCGAATTATAGCGACATCCCGCTCGCATACCGGAGCGACATGCGGATTGTATCCAGTGTGCTATGCGCCATACTGAATATGCACTTGGAATGAGAGAAGAATCTGAGCCCGCGGCTTGAGGGGCTTCCTAACGCCAATTACCTTCGATCTGAATCCATTATTTTTCTAATATTTCCTCTAGCTTATCATAGTATCCCATATTTACTTCAAAGAACACTGTCTTCGAGATATTTGGCATCAAAGTTTAACAATTTTATGTCAAAAAACTGGTTTACTGGCCATAACTTTTGTGTTAATTCGTTTAAAATTAAAATCTTTGACCAGTTTTTGGAGACAAGAAAGACGAACCCAAATGTGTAGATTTCGTATTTGTAAAATCCTTCACAGCAATCGAGTAACGAAAAATGTGTTTGCAAGATAAAAGATTGAAGAACCGACAGCCGTTTGTCTTATAATTCTATCTATAGTACAAATGTAGGAGTAACGACTCAAAACTAGTTAAAAATCGATGAAAACTGCGGGGGCACCTTAACAAAAAGATATAAGTTCCTATATGTGTATAACAGTTAAAAAATTACAGATATATTGGGACACGAACTGTACAGATAGTATATCTATATTTGGAAAATATCCGGATGACAGGTTTTGTCGCGTTGTTTCGACCGCTATGTATTGTCGATGCTGACTGAACCTACCGAATTAATAGCAATAGTACTTGATAAAATTGAATACTAAATTCTTGCTTTGAGTACTGTCTAGAGAACCCCTTCTCTGTTAACATTTTGATACGAGCAGAGATATCTTATACTCCAGCTAAGGGTTGGGTTCAACTACGGGCGTTTGGTAAAATTTAGAACAATAATAATCCTTTATTATTGATGGTATAATACCGTTGAACCATAAAGAAAAAACTTTTGCCTCTTGGCATTAAGTCCGCCCTTTGTATATTTTTATTTATTTGTTCAATAAAATTTAAATAAATAAAAGCTTTGATTATGCTGAATAAAAACTTTGAGTTGGTAGAGCAGTAAAACGGTGTCCCAAAACCGTGAATTAGATTATATAACTTTCCTGGACATTTATAAATATTAAAACAATATTTCTTCTATCTATGAATATTTGTCGTTCCTGGTGCTGAGCAAAGTTAGAGTGAGAAAATCACCTTTCAGAAAGAGATATAAAATGTATTATAAAATGAAAGTCATTCAACGTCATATTATGGTGCCTTAACAACTTGGCCGCCTCGGATTATCCACCTTGAATAAATAGGTCCAACTTGTTCGAAAATAATACATTATGATGTGAGACCACACTTTGTCGTTGGTAGCTCGCTGCAGCCATAGCTTTTCCAAGGTTCAGAACCGGTATTGAAATATATGTTGATATTGATGTTGATTAATTATCAGGCGAATGAAAAAAAACCGTTTTCCTCCTACCAATCCGCTGTCAGTAGCGCCACACCACATCATGCCGGGCTCCGAACAGCGCAGTATAATAGGAAATCTTATATGTTTTATTAAGTTAAAATCAGGATCAGGAACTTTCATTTTTGATTGGCATCTCCGGGGCTTCCCGGGCTTCTTCGGGATTACGTATTATGTGAAGTTCGCTAGAATTTCCGGGAACTTTGTGTTCAGAGAGCTTGTAAGCAAGTAGCGTAAGGTGATTGTTTCAAAGTCTAACGAAATGTTATAATATGGCTATGATTTATTTGCCAATGCTTTGCAATAAGTATTTTGAACATAAGTTGCTCTTATACATAAATAAGGACTACTTTAGTATTAATGCAAGTCCCAGAGAAGCGAGCACTTGAAGTGCAATACATAGCTAAAGCACGAGCAGAAATATATAATCATTATCATGAGGGCGCTGTTATTTCATGTATAGATTGACAGTTCAGTTTAGTATGAACAATTTAGTTCCAATGAAATTCCACAATATGGCGCGTGATCATATTATTACTGGTCAGGCTTTATATCTAAATATGAATGCTTTTAAAAATCAATATCCACCCATGTTGCTCTTGAACATTTAGATTTAAGTATATAAGAGAAGGTTGGAATAGTTTTCATGTATTGGTTTTTCGACAAAAAAATCACATCTTGGTGTGATTATGGATAGCAAACTTACTTTTATCCCACATATTGATAAAATGCTGACAAAATCATATAAACAGTTAGGATTCATAATGCGTGTTGGGAAACCATTTAAAAGCCGCTTGACATATAAAATTCTCTACAATAGTTTTGTGCGTAGTCACCTTGAATTTTCTTGCTCAGTGTGGAAACCTTTTTACAAAGTACACATCGACAGAATTGAGCGACTTCAAAAAATATTTATTAAATCACTGTGCTTCAGGACTGGACTAGCTTATACTGCTGACTATACCGATACCTGTAAACGTTTAAATATTCAAACTCTTAGTGACCGTCGAGATTCCACTGATTCCGTTTTGCTTTTTAAGATTTTCCATTCACAATTAGAAGCCCCTACTCTTTTACATAAAATCTGTTTTAGAGTTCCGCGAAGACGTGAGCGCTGTTGTCGTAAAATAAACTTATTTTTTATTCCATTCAGCAGGACTGGTTACGGTGGGAATGTATTTATCAAACGCGCATGTAAACTTTTTAATGAGAATCAAAAACTTAATGATTTAGACATTTTTAACTGTTCACTAACACAACTTAAGAATGCATTTAAATATTGATTATAACTAGAATTTGTTATTTGCTTAAATTTAATGTACTACGAGACTACGATGTATATGTAACTTATTTTCTGCAGACTTATCAAATCACTGATTTACATATTTCAAGTATTTGTTATTATAAAATACAGATTGAAGTATTTTTGTTTTTTGTAATAGCCACGGACCTGTTTATATTTTATTTCTACATATGAAACTATAGGTCTATTTTTTGTCTATAAGTTTTGATCAAAAATTGTGTATGACTGTTTGTTTCTAAATAAATAGAAAAAAAAAAAAAAAAAAAATGTGTGCAATGTGCGACCGTAGGCAGGATTTGCCTACAAAATATTAGTTCGTAGTGTATTAAGGTTTCTTTCGGATCCCGGCTGCACCAGCGTCACTGCTGGCGCGACAATGAAGTCGACTGCATTGTTGCCGTAAATGTCAAAAGTTGAGATAGCAACATTGTTTTTGACATTTTTGTCAGCATTTCAGTGAGACGTAGTAATGTTGCGCCGCGGTGCCCGCAGTAGATATTGCAGTAGTAACTATTGCTGCCGACTGCAAAACTTTAAAATAAATTTATATTTAATTTGAAATTTTTTTATGACACAAGAGGCAAACGAGCAGACGAATCACCTGATGGTAAGCGATTATCGCCGCCCATGGACTCCCGCAACAGCAAAAGGGGTTGTACGTGCGTTGCCGGCCTTTAAGATGGGAGGACGCTCTTTTCTTGAAGGTTTAAAGGTCGTATCCGTCCGGAAATATCGCAAGCGACAGTTCATTCCATAGTTTAGCTGTGCGAGGCCGAAAGTTTCTGGAGAAACGCACAGTTAAGGACTGCCAACCATCTAAGTGGTGAGGATGGAAATGTCGCGTAGAGCCTATTTCCTGTAGTAAAGCAATCGGGAACATTACAGCTGCAGTATTGCAGTGCGACATCATTACCAACTACTTACATTGATGTCAAAATCTATATTACGGCCCAAATTTTTGACATTTGCGGCAGCAATGCAGTCGGCAGTAATGTCGCGCTTCAATACACTGCTCCAGTTTGAATAAGAACCGTAATTGTAAAATACTTTGCGCCGCACCGGCGGCATTCGAACTTAAAGCCTTATCTTGATTTGAAATAAATCTAAGTCTGATGAGTGAAATGTGAATATCAAATAAATATCCGATTTCTAATGTTGTATACATGCTTCATCACTATTAATTCTAGCTTTGACGTGTAATATAATGGTTCCCTAGGGATGTGCCGTAGCTCTCCTTGTACTTGGTTTTAAGCACTTATGTTAACTGTGTGCATAGTAGTAACACTAAGCACTCAGCATGAGGATCTGGACCCGGAAACGTCCTGTGGACCCGTGTACGTCCTTAAACTACGTCCAAAAGAGAGGTATGGGCATTGTGAATGTCATCTCGCTATGTGTGGTAGGGCACAGCCAGTGGATGTCATTCCAGATCTAGAGCAGAGCCCAACTGGAGAAGTACCTCCACCTTACAGAAAACAGCAGCCAAATAACACTAGACCCTACTCATAGTGTTGTGTTCCTGCCGGTAAGGTTGCCAGAGCTCAACGAGGGGGCGGGTTTCGGGTTGGCAATGCGCATGTAACTCCTCTGGAGTTGCAGGCGTACATAGGCTACGGAGACTGCTTACCATCAGGCGGGCCGTATGCTTGTTTGCCGCAGTAGTATAAAAAAATCAATCTAAAAAACTGCCCATCTGCCCATGGATTTTTTTATTATCGATTGCGATTTACGAAATGTTACGAAAAATTAGGAATGGTGATTATGACGAAAAATTCGTTAATATAATAGGAAATGGGCCGACCAGTGTGAAATAGTGATAATGATATTTTTATTGCAGTCTTAGCATTAATAATTTGAAGATACATTTGATTGATTGAAAAATGACTTTAACGAATCCATCTCAATACCTTATTGAGTAAAATTGTCATTAAAAAAATGATCGAATTTTTATTTATCAATTAAAACTTGTAAACGACGTTGTAATATCAAAGAATGAAGTACTTTTTTCTCACATAACTTGGGTCCGTGTCCAATTAAGAGAAAATATCATCAACATTGGGCATTTGATGTAATATACTTTTTAACTTTTGGGTATTTTGGGACTGGAATGATCAGAATTAAAATCATTATGACGTAGTGCCATTTTAAGAAGGAAACATTTAACAATTATGCATTTTATTTATTTATTTATTTTATTTATTTATTTAAACTTTATTGCACACATAAAGAAAAATGTACCAATGGCGAACTTAATGCCAAAAGGCATTCTCTACCAGTCAACCATTGGGTCAAAAAGAGACATTTGTGTAATGCTGGTGCAGGAAAAAATAATAAGGAGAAAATTAAACGTGAAGTCAAATAATATTAAAAATATATAAATAGTTAAATACCACTACTTATATAGTGTATAAAATATAGACAAATACATATAATTATGTACATATACATGATGGTGAACCTTATTTGAGTTCTTCTGACAGAAGATGCTTGCGAAGTAGTCGTTTGATAACGAGTTTACTTGGGGCTTGTCGAATAAAGAGAGGGAGGAATTTTTTTATTATTATCTTATTTTGAAATTTACAATAAACAAAGACAATGGCATTATTGATTTTAGATGCAATCAAACCAAAAAATTTTGGTGAACATGTTTAACAAAATTAAGATACAATGTAAACAAAGCATTTAAATACCGGTATCGTCATCTCTCCGCCCCTATGGTAAGCTCGTCGACATGTTTGCCGAGACCAGAAACGTCTGACGGACAGCTCCGGAGTCCTGTTACTCGCGCCAACAAATTAGGAACCTGATATCATACCAGAAAATCTCCGGCTTGATAAACATGTCAAAAGGGGGCGTAAAGTCAGGAAATAAGAAAAGAACAAAAGATATGAGCCGCACACATTTTGCGATGGAAGTTTTGGCGATCGCGCGGGTTTTAATGTTAAACCCCAATAACTCTGAAAGTATTGTAAACTAGCAACCAGAGAAGCACAAGATGTATTGTGTATAAATTGCAGCTTGCGGATTCTGATGAACGCTGTGACTGACAGGCCCTTCCACGCCATTGACGAGGTGCGGACGATGCGGTTATCAACCGTTCTAGAAATAAGCGCTCACAGATTTCAAAATTAAAAAAAATATACTGCAAGTAGGCCTCAAGGGTTCTTAAGAGCGTGCTCCACCGTAGACCGCATCATCACTTACCATCAGGTGAGACCGTGGTCAAACGCCTGCCTATCTTTATATATAAAAAAAAAGATACCGCAATGTAATGAAAATTGCATGCATGTTCTTGGTAGTCGAAATCTCGCTGTTACAAGTCAATACAACATTTATAGTAACATCAAAAACATATTTATAAGTACAACAGCCTGTAATACCTAATAATAATAATTTTAGAGAATATGATTTGTTTCCGTAAAGCGAGAACTTGCATGCAATTTTCATTACATTGCGGTATTCGATCAAACTTTTGAACGCAGTTTACCTTCGTAGTCAGAAATCTAACGTAAATTTCATGCATGTTCTTGCTAGTCTACGCCTTGCAGACCGATTTAAACGAAAACTGATATTAAACTAGCTACCAGTGAAGCTCTAGTACCTATTGTGTATAACTTGCCGCTTGCGGTTTCAGATGTACCCTGTGACTGACAGGCCATTCCACACAATTGACGAGATGCGGTTATCGACCGTTCTAGAAATATGTCTGCGGCAACCAACTAGAATAACGATAGAAGAATGACTTTGTAGAACTTAAAAACGACCACACGGGAATTGTGCCGTAACTAGTGAAGGGCGGCTTGTAAGTTTCCAAAGTGAAACTTACACTTAAGTTTCTAATGGAAAAAATCGTTTATATTTCTTGGCTTGGTCAGTTTTTCCGTAATATATGACATTTTTTCAGAAGCAGATATTATAGTTACGTTTTTTTGAGGGAGTAAAATAATCCATTCCCACTGTGGACAGCGCCACATGACAAAGCTACGCACGTTCGAACAATTTTTGTGGGCCCAGTCAGAGCAAGCATTTTTATTGCGTTAAAATATAAAAAAGGTCCATAGACGTGACGTGCAATCGTTTTGGCTTTCCTACTAAAGTTAGATACACAGTCGATGTAGAAAAAAGGTGATCAATATTAGAAATTAGATATATTTACACAGTTATCTATAGCTGATGGCCTAACGTAACGTAAGACGTTCAACTTTCAAACTGAAAGTCACGGATCTGAATCTTAGCTCGTACCAATGAGTATCTTGGAACGTATATACGAGTACGAAATATCATTAAAATAGACATACGCTTTGCCATTGCTTTTCTGTAAGAGAAAACATCGTGAGGAAACCGGGTTAGCCCGTCCCAGGTCCGTCTAGATTGGAAGGTTAGTTGGCTATCGTAAAAACTATTATTTAATAATTTTGTATTGGCGTCTAGTATGCCAAACGGCTAAACTGTACATCAATTTGCGGTTTTTACTCGTATATGCGTACACCTTACACTAGAACCATAGAAACACCACACCTTTCGACCAGAAGTCCGCGCTTGCGATGGTGTCCTGCAGCGGCCGCGGCACGCGCACCACAAATGAACTGAAGTGCACATAGTGATGCGCACGTACTCCGCCATCTCGTCGGCCACGGCGAATAAATGTAGGCGTGACACGTAAAGTGCCTTTCGCACTGTCGCAACTCGCAGGCTCCGCAGTGCCACATAAACTATGTGACTGACTTATTATCTGACATATGGCACTGAAAGCCATCCATTCTCTATAATAAACCCTGCTGCAACTTAAAATATTTAATATCCAATACACCCTTTTTCACTATTAAAAAATTAGTGATTGGCCAATGAAACTTTTTATTGGCTTAAATAAAATTCTTTATATCAAAACTTTTGCACGGCATTACAATATTTGACACTGTCAACATGCACGCAGTACAAAGGGCCTACCGTGAACCACGTTCATCGTGTTGCCTCTCTGTCATACTTGTAAGTTCGTACGGAAGTGTGACAGGGAGGCAACAAGTCGAACATGGTTTGCGGTAGGCCCTCAGTTGAATCGCTCGCGGCACAAGTCCCGTGGGGTCACTTCGATAGTTATCCTTTTTCGTTTAAAAATACTATTCTGTTTGCAATGTTTGGCATGATAAGCAATGTTGTGGAATTTTACGCTACCTATACCTAAACACACTCGCATAAATAAATAAAGCTTATTTCCGGTTAACACGGAATAACTCAAAACTAAACTAAACGAAAAACTTTCTGGATCCCATTTTCGCTCCTATTAAAATTCCGTTAACATTCTCACAAAAGCAGGAAAAAACATGTCTGACCTCTCGGAGAATACGCCAAAATAGTTTACATTTAC
This sequence comes from Cydia pomonella, assembly GCF_033807575.1. NCBI lineage: Eukaryota > Metazoa > Arthropoda > Insecta > Lepidoptera > Tortricidae > Cydia > Cydia pomonella. The sequence continues at coordinate 443,367 of NC_084712.1, forward strand.
ACATAAATTCAGGGCACAACAGAGAGACGGTAAGAAAAGAGACTGCTATTTGCCCTCTTTGTTGTAGATTCCCATAAGTAAACGTCAGATGTATAGAACTGAAATATATATATGTATATTGTCATCACGTTTCTATATATATACACACACACGCATATACCATATATATGATGACGTCACTAAAATGTTAACTGTCTCAATAGATGACAATAGATAAGCTTGTCAACGAAAGAATTTGAAACAAATTAAAAAATTATATTTTTTCAAATAAATAGCGTCGAATGTCCACTTTTATTTTGAGTTGGATAATTTAACTACGCAAAACTCAATTTGGCTAAAGATCTAAATGAAAATAGGTGACAAACAAAATGCACAGTTCGTAATTATTGCCTATAAATTAAAAGTAATATAAAAATTTGGTATTGTAACACAAATAGTTATACTACAAATCTACTAGATGCCGCTAGTAGTCTTGCCCGCGCCCGCGTAAATTCATAACCTCGGCCCCGCTTACGCCGGCCACCCAGTGATGGCGCCGTCGGCAAGATAGATCGCGTAAAAGTTTGTCTTCCCTAGAATCATGAACCGTATAAAGTGTAAATCGTATAAATTTGAACTGCTATGGCGTTTATTGCGCACGCTTAAAGCGTTCACCGTTTTGAGCCTTCTAAGCGTCTCGGTACTGACTTAGGCGTAAAGCAACACAACCAGTACTCACGTAAACCTCAGGCTTAAAATCTCATCCCCCCTACTAGTCCTACACTCATTCTTGCATTCTCAGTTAACTCGCATCGTTACCCCCTATATCCATAGCTGTTCGCTTGTTTCATTTTTACTGTTGTGTAGTGAATTTTTATAAGCTATATTGTTTTACGATCGGCCTTGTGGATAGTGTCCTTGCCCAGTAACCGATGTTCCCGGTTTCAAATCCTGGTAAGAAAATGTACGTGTGCACGAATATTTGTTCCTGAGTCATGGGCGTTTTTTATTTTTTTTATTTTTTTATACTACGTCGGTGGCAAACAAGCATACGGCCTGCCTGATGGTAAGCAGTCTCCGTAGCCTATGTACACCTGCAACTCCAGAGGAGTTACATGCGCGTTGCCGACCCTAACCCCACCCCCCTCGTTAAGCTCTGGCAACCTTACTCACCGACAGGAACACAACACTATGAGTAGGGTCAAGTGTTATTTGGCTGCGGTTTTCTGTAAGGTGGAGGTGGTGGTGGTTTTTCTATTTATTTAAGTATTTATGTGTATATCGTTGTTTAAGAACACAAGCTTTATTGAGCTTGTTGTGGGATTACTCCATTTGTGTGATAATGTCCTATAATACTTATTTATTTATTTATATTACTATAATTATTTGCCAGTCTCTAATATTAACCCGTCTCTGCCCCCACATAATTCAGAGCAGGGTTGAATTTTGACAAGTATATTAGCATTATAAAGGTGGCTAAGCCGCTACACTGTCGACACTAATGCCCGGACACCCGGAATTTAGATCCCGGGACTTACAGGATCCCGGGACTTATGGGACCGATCCAGTGGCCGGCTAGTGATTATGAGGGGGAAATGAGTAAAGTCAGGGTTTAAGTGAATTGGATTGATAATTATTTTAAACTGTTTAAAACACTTCGAGTTTCCCCGAGTCTCACGGGAGTTTTATAGATAAATATTGGGGTTAAAAATCAAAATTAAAAATTGTATTCTATAAAAAGCGGTGTTAGCCGAGTGGATATGACGTCCGACTTTCAATCCGGAGGTCGTGGGTTCAAATCCTGGCTCGTACCAATGAGTTTTTCGGAACTTATGTACGAAATGTCATTTGATATTTACCACTAGCTTTTCGGTGAAGGAAAACATCGTGAGGAAACCTGCACACATCTGCGAAGAAATTCAAAGGTGTATGTGAAGTCCCCAATCCGCATTGGGCTAGCGTGGGGACTATAGCCCGAGCCCTCTTGCACATGAGAGGAGGCCCAGCAGTGGGACGTATATAGGCTGAATTTTTATTATATATTCTATAAGTAGGTCTAGTAAAAAAACCACCTAGTAAAAAAATCCTGAGGGACATAAGCGCGTAATGAAACGGAATTTCCCAAAAGCCGCTGTCGTTTAGTACATTGTTGCTTAACCTACACCGACGTCTTTATTATAATTACATGCTTCAAGCTAATTTATTTAATTACTGTCTTCCGTAAGAAGATCACATAGGGGAATATTTCTAAGATCATATTTAGGTACCGTGGCAATATAAATGAATTAGAGCACTTCTTCTTCCTCGCGTTGTCCTGGCATTTTGCCACGGCTCATGGGAGCCTGGGGTCCGCTTGTCAACTAATCCTGAGAATTTGCGTAGGCTCTAGTTTTTATGAAAGCCACTGCCATCTGACCTTTCAACCCGGAGGATGAACTAGGCCTTATTGGGCTTAGTCCGGTTTCCTCGCGATGTTTTCCTTCACCGAAAAGCGATTGGTGAATATATTGATATTGGAATTAGACCACTACTACAATATATTCTTTCATAAAGTTTCCTGTAAAAAAAATGCATAAAATAATGAGATTTACTAGCGACACCTAAGTATAATTTTAACACATTGGGTGCCGGGAACCCGCTCGCCGGGCGCTCTGTTCGTAATCGCCTTCCTCTACAAAACGGGAAAACGCTAGAAACGCAACTTGGATTGAATGCCGTACCTTACACCAAAAATGAAACGGAACTAGGTAATGGTGGCATTACTGCTGCAGTAATTGGAGTATTGCAGCGCGACATTGCTGCCGACTGCGTTGCTGGTGCGAAAATCTGGACAGCTAATTCATGCGACAGCAATGTAGGTCCCAATACTGTAGCAGTAAGGGCTGGTGCAGTATGACGCGCAGATTTGTCAAATCTAACCTTTAATTACATAATAATAAGAGTGAAAGCACACGTCTTCGTAAATGACACAATCTATATTAAGCGCGCAGATGTTTTTATGCGATACGCAGCGGGAATGTACGAAAAATGATAAGGCGCTTACCGCTGGGTTTATCGCAACAACCGCGTGCCTTTATTTATTTTATCTTTATTGCACAAAACATGAAGGTACAAATGGCGGACTTAATGCTTTAAGGCATTATCTACCAATCAACTAATGTGTTAAACCAGAAAGATTAAGTCTACCATCACCAACCATCAATTACCATCCGAACGGAAACTTTATCCAGCATAATGCCACTGCAATGGCCTCCCCTCATTTTCTCCACTCGACCCTGTTATTAGCTTTTTCCCACTTTTTTTAGTAGCAGGTACTTATGCGTTCAAGCCGTCCTCTGGTCTGCCTGCACCACAGCCTGCACCGCCTGCCCATGTAGTCTAAAAATCTTCAATGGCGCACATATTTCAAGCTATACTCAAATCGTTACGCTCATTTTGCTTCGCCTTAGTCGGGTAAAAGAACAAATTACAACAAACCCGAAAGAACAGGCATCCTAGCGTACGCCAAAATGAAACAAAACTGCGTTTGAAGTGACAACAAAATATAATTTAAGTTGGAAATGGCGTCGCGTGGAAACTGCAGCTGCAGCTGGAACTTTAAATGAAAAAGGCTTTAACTCACAACTGTTCATAACTTATTAACCTTTACTGAAAGAGTACACAAATGAGACAGAGAAACAATATTTAAACTAAAAAATAACATGAATAGGTAAGCCTAGGTGAGCATGCTCCATCGTAGGCTGTATCGGCACTTGACATTAAGTGAGATTGTGGCTTGTGGCCAAATGCTTAACTTTCTCCAACCATTGACTTATTATTACTTCGTAAAGACCCATACGAACACTAAGAAGTGGGCCATTTTTGTTGGTTGGTTGATTATCTATTTGTCAATAGTGGATTCACAAAGAAGTCTTAAAACTATTTGCAATATGTAACTACATGCATTCGTCTCCACATTGTGCCTACAAGCTGGCATACAAATTGTTGCGCATGTTCGCTCGGTATTACACGCATGTGCCTATCCTAACTTTTGAAATCTTTGTCACTAACAAAAAGAAAGACAAATAAATATGAGTAAATGTAACACATTGGCAAATGAAATATGGCTAAATAGCTGCTGACGTCCAGCTCAAGTAAAAAGTGGCTGTGACATAATCGGACAGACAGACGGACATGACGAATTTATTTGGCTACGGAACCCTAAAAAGTATAGTAAGGATAATAAATTACTAAGAGCGATAATTATTTAGATTATACAATTTATAGTGCTGATTCTGTTACGATACGATCTTGAAACGACTCGCAATGCACCTCGCGTGCACCAATTAAATAAATAATAAATAAAATAAATAAATAAATATTATAGGACATTATTACACAAATTGACTAAGTCCCACAGTAAGCTCAATAAGGCTTGTGTTGAGGGTACTTAGACAACGATATATATAATATATAAATACTTAAATACATAGAAAACACCCATGACTCAGGAACAAATATCCATGCTCATCACACAAATACATGCCCTTACCAGGATTTGAACCCGGGACCATCAGCTTCGTAGGCAGGGTCACTACCCACTAGGCCAGACCGGTCGTCAAATTAGCGTGAGCAATTGTCAAGACCGTTTCATAAAGATAAAGATAGTTTATTATTCAAGTAGGCATATTACAATGCGCTTATGAACGTAAAATAAAGCTACACCGGCTCTAAACCTACACCTCTGACCCGAGAAGATTTAAATCCTCCCTCAATTGGAAGAGGGTATCCCAATATGGACCGGAAAGAAACTCGGCGGGACACATATTTTCAAAACATTACATTTTATAATTAACATGCATTAAATGTGTTGGATGTCTCTGCATGCCATTTCAAATTGTAATTATACTTTCTACTAACACACTTACCCGTAAGTCATTACTAACATAATATGGATGTTTTTGTCCGAAATAAATGCTATCATAAATAAGAAAAAAAAATAACCTAAATAAATCTTCGCCGTTACTCTGTTTCATTTATTTATTCCTGTGCTTTCATAAGATCTTAAGATTTATTATAAAAAAAGTTCTCCTATAATACTATATTGTAAAGGTTTTAGAATCTATTCAGAAGGCACTTAATTGGATTCCGCGGTAAAAGAGCCGAAAGCACTTGAATTACTTTTATAAAGTTTTGTTCAAGTTTTTTTTTACCTATTGAAAAATGAGCTGCAGTAGAAAATGATAAAACATTATTAAAAAAGTGCTGGAATAGAAAAACATAATAAAGAAAACATGGTTAGTTTTTTAAAATTTTATCGACATAATTATACTCATAAATATTTTTTTGCTATTTGAAATGTATCTATCAGTCTAGTTTGCCGAAACAATTTTGGGTTTTAGTTTAGGCAGGGTTACTACCATATTGGCTAAGAGGTCGTTAAGGGTAAAGGGGCCCACTGATTACCAGTTCGCCGGACGATACCGGCCTGTCAGTTATTCGCGATTGTCTTTTGCGAATAACTGACAGACCGATATCGTCCGGCGAACTGGTTATCAGTGGGTTCGTTTAGTTAAGATATTATAAATATGAATTAAAGACCGACGGCCCGATTCGAAGAATGAGATACGATAACGATAAGTTCTGTTTTAGATAGGTTTTCATTTAGATATCGTTTATATGTCGTATAATTGACAGAAGCAGCTCGATTCGGGCAACCAATGTCACTTTGACGTTAAAAATATCGTAGATGGATCTTATTGTCATCACAGCGGAATCGAAATAAACATCAATTTTGACATGTCGCTTAGTTATCGATATTTTAAAGATTTTTCCAAGATCTTAAACGTGTCTTAATCATTCTTCGAATCGGGCCGCTAAACGAAATATCGACAAACTTTTCAGCTTATCGTGATTCACACAATAACCCGTATTTCCTCACAAAAACTAGAGTAGCTCCTAAGTTACTTCCGATGCAGTCGGTCGGACACGCAGCGCCCATATATAAGCTTCACAGCGCTTAAGAGAGCCATTCCAGCCATTCCTATAATAAGAATCGGAATTCCTGATCCCGAGTTACTGTGTCCATACTTTACATAATATTGATTTAAGATGAGCACTCAACTTCAGTTCTGCGGGATTTCTTATATAATGCAGTTATTTTATAAAATCTGTAGGGTTAAAATGGAAAATGGCATGCAATTCAATTTCTGCAAATAAAAGAGTTTATTTGCAGAAATTGAATTGCATGCCATTTTCCATTACTGCAGCGATATTACGTTCGTATATCTTAAGGTATCGTTCGAATTTAGACTACACTAGTGTTACTGCTTCAGTATTACGGTGGGTCATTACTGCCGACTGCATTGCTGCCGCAAATGTTGAATTCAATGTTGCTGCCCGATTTTCGATATTCGCGGTAAATTATGGAAAATTACGCATTGTGGAAAAAATAAATGGGCTCTGGAGGGTATGTGCCATAAAACCTAAAGCTACCTCATTTTACTTAAAGGAAGCATTCTTCTATTCTTCAAAAAAACAAAACTGCATTCATTTGTTTTCTCTTGTCTCGCCCGAGAATCGAACCGACTAAAATTACTAAAAATAAACACTCGCTATTATATTCCGCTAGTCGATACAATTAATGATAATGTTAAAATTTCTCCTAGAAACATTAGGTCTTGCACTCGTCTGTCGTACAAAATATCCATAAAATTTAATATTTACAACACAAGAATATTTTTAAACAAGCAAATTGTAAAAAATCTTGTAATGCACAGGGATCGGAAACCGGTATTTTTTGTATGGGAACGAAAACGAACGGTATTTTTTCGTTCTTTGTTAATTATTTCATTCCTAATCGGGCAATCTAATAATACGAAGTCGTTATCTAAAAACAAAACTGAGTCCTACATTTTGCGTATAAAATAAACCGAAATATATGGTTATTTCGATGTTTTTGCAAAAAACCGGTTCCGATCCCTATGCAGTATTGTTTCTTTTTAAAAATAAAACGATGTTTGTGTAAGGTTTTAAAACACGTTCCCGCCAGGGCTCCATTCATGTACTCGTATTCCAACCTGTATACATAATATACGACTACAGCTCACAGCTACCACTAGTTACTAATAGGTATCAGTTTAATGGGCCGTTAACATGGAGGTAACCAAATATGTTCTGAGCTAGGATGAGGCTACATACGTCCATGTATTATTTCGTGGAATTTCATCAAAGGGATAGGATTTGGTCCGGAGTTGTGAAGTGAATTAATTTGGTTTCTGTGGCATTTCGTACCGGTGTAAAATTTTGAAGAACTCAATGTCATTGCTCAGATAATCAATGATATATAATGATGTATAAGATTGCAACTAAAATCGAAATGATGTCAAGTACTGAATTCAGAAGTAATATAAATGATTGCGTAAATAATTTGCTTTTGTAACAGAATATTTCAAAGTATATTCACTTACGCATTGGTACTGTGTGAAGCTCAAAGTTGGCCACGTTTTTTCATTTTTAGTCTGCCTCTTTCGCACTCATAACAGGAAACGTGATGACTTCATTTTTGCACACTTCAATTATCTTTAAAAGTAAGCGTCATTCTAGAAATGTGTGATATTGTTACTCTGACAAGTGTACAAAATGGTGCAGTATACAAACTATTTGACTGCACTAGTAATTTTGGATTTTGGATAGTATATTTTGGATGAATCGGGCACAAGACCAACAGGAGTGGAAGAAAAGGGAAGAGGCCTACATCCAAGATTGGATCACCAAAAAGCCATCATGATGATGATGTTGAAGACTAGTAATTTTAAAGCAGGTATTTTTTAGAGAAATCTGTTGAAGTAATAATTTAGAAAAGCTATACTGTTCAAACTTGGTAAGTAGATGTATTCTATGAACCGCATTATGATGTTTACACATAAATAGAAAAAAAACAATAAATTTTGGGGGTTCCCCATACTTAGAACTGAAACTCAAAAAATCTTTTTTCATCAAACCCATACGTGTGGGGTATCTATGGATAGGTCTTTAAAAATGATATTGAGGTTTCTAATATCATTTTTTTCTAAACTGAATAGTTTGCGCGAGAGACACTTCTAAAGTGGTAAAAAGTGTGTCCCCCCCCCCCCCCCCGTAACTTCTAAAATAACAGAATGAAAAATCTAAAAAAAATATATGATATACAGTCATTGTCATGCAAACTTCCACCGAAAATTGGTTCGAACGAGATCTAGTAAGTAGTTTTTTTTAATAAGTCATAAAAATTAAAAAAAAATTTTTTTTTCATCAAACCCATACGTGTGGGGTATCTAAGGATAGGTCTTCAAAAATGATATTTAGGTTTCTAATATCATTTTTTTTCTAAACTGAATAGTTTGCGCGAGAGACACTTCCAAAGTGAAAAAAAGTGTGTCCCCCCCCCTGTAACTTCTAAAATAACGGAATGAAAAATCTAAAAAAAATATATGATATACATTACCATGCAAACTTCCAACGAAAATTGGTTTGAACCAGATCTAGTAAGTAGTTTTTTTAATACGTCATAAATGGTACGGAACCCTTCATGGGCGAGTCCGACTCGCACTTGTTTTCTTTTTGTACCTAAACAATAACGATATTTAGCTCGCTCAATTCTGCTGCTTAATACAGTATTAACATTTATTATGAACAACTGCATCCATTCGTACAATGTTAATCGAAACACCAACAAAAACACCATTCTTCCAATCTAATAACACACCAGTCATCTTTAAAGACATACCTATAATAAATTTAACTTTTGTGTTCCTCTGTATTCGTCTTCCTCTGATGCTGTTTTCATAATATAAAAATCTTATAAACTGATAAAATGGACGCTCGATATTGATATTGGTCTGGTCTGTCATTGCCTTTTAGTTCGTGTAGCTACCGTTGGCGCTTGTTGCGTAATGTATGCAGCTGTAATGTTCAGCCAAGGTATGGTTGGACCGGACCGATACAGTGTTATGTTTACGATGCTTGATATAAAAATAATCTTTACTTAATTTAGTCGTTATCTTTTATCTATTTTTCAATTTGTTCACTCTATATTATTTTGTCTTTTTCCTTCTTGTCTGTTACCTTTCGTGATTTTTCTCACTTGATGGTCTCATCGGAAGATCAGCGCTGGAAGCCACCAGCAACATGCTAAGATGAGGCCATTTCGTGGCACTTTATACTTCCTTTGTTTTTGTTATATCATGTAATTTAATGTGTCTTGTTTGTGTCTACGAATAAAAAAATATTCTATTCTATTCTATTCTTTATACAACTCACCGAACCCCATAGCACAGATCATAAACCAGTGCCTACACCATAACGCTATCGGCATAAAGGCCTTGAGAGGCTCCTTCAATCAAACCACTTTATAGCCTGCCCACAAATCTCGCGGTCAATGTATAACCACGGACATATATAGTTCGATTAAGTGGCCCATATTACCAGTTCGCCGGACGATATCGGCCTGTCAGTTATTCGCAAAAGCTGACAATCACGAACAACTGACAGGCCTATATCGTCCGGCGAACTGGTAATCAGTGGGCCCCTTTCGTTTTTCGTTTTTTATAATCTACATAAAGCATACCTATTTATGAAAACGAAGATTAAATAAAATAAAATAATAAATAAATATTTACACAAATTTACTAAGTCCCACAGTAAGCTAAATAAGGCTTGTGTTGAGGGTACTACGTATTTATTTTTAGATTAAAATACTTTATTGACAAGAGAAGAGAAGATTAATAAAAAAAAAATTATATAAGTAATACAATCAACTAAACTAAAACTACTATATAAAACTAAAAATCTAAATCTAAAATGGGCCCCCGTGGCAAGGTACCGAGGATGCTGGCAGCATTTCCTCGCTGGATCGCTATGCTCAAGCGTTGGGCGAGGAAGCTGCCAGCTCTCTTATCCCCGGTCCCATCCACCAGCCGTTTCGCCAATTGCCGGTATAGGCCCTGCGCTGCGGGGCCCCACGGACCAAGAGTCTCGACTCCAAATGCAACAAAGTTGTAGTTGGTGTCGAGACTCCCGTATTTGCGCTTTTTGAGCGCCTCTGCCGCTTCCGCCGCCGCGCCGGCTTTGTGTGTAGTACCGTGGAGGTGGGAAGGTGCCAGCGTGTCAACACAAGTTGCGTCCCACACGAGCACACGTCCCATCCTCCACGGAATCAAAGACATCCCGTCTGGTCTCTTGCCATCGTCTCTGGCAATACCGGCAGGCTCCAGTATAGCCGGAACGTTGACGGTGGCAAGTGACCGACGGATTATGTCGTTAAGTGCAGCGTGGCGCGAAAGGCGACCCGCGCTACGTTGGCAAGCAAGTCCGTGGCGTCCCAGTTGGTCCACCTCAAAGCCACAGGAGCATTTGTGCGGTGCGCAGATTGGGGCCCCTAAGCGTAGCCCCATTGCCAATCGGAGTGTTTCGGAGTCTAGGTGGGTACCAATATTGGGCGATGGGTAGGCATTCAGCCAGTGGCCTGCCTCTCTGCAGCCGACAGCCAACAGCCGGGCTCGCTCAGCTCCTGCGCTGCTATTTAGGAGGGAGGTATACGTTAATTTGTTTACAACATCGTCCCACCCCCTTTGTGAACATGGGTTGTGTGGAATGTTTTGCCCCGGGCAGGCAGACAGCCAGGCATTTCTAGCGTCATCCAAGCCTGAGATCTCGTAGTTTGTGGGCGGAGCCCTTATGATTTTTCCTACGAGGCCAGCAGAGCTGTGGACAGACGATAGAAATGCGGGCAGCGAAACACTCGAAATTTTGCGCACTCCGAGTCCGCCGTATCGGACAGGCAGGGATGCTTGGAGCCAAGATTGTTCGGTGAGCTTTAAATTTAATATAATTTCCAAGTGGGTTTGAACTAAGGAGTCGATAGGCGTCAGTAAATTTGGATGTTTCCAGAAGGGGCTGCACCGAAGCATGTATATTAATTTTGGCACGAAAAGACAGAATTTAAGGATAAAAAAGGCCGAATGGGGGCTAATTTCTAGTAGACGATCGGCGCAATTTTCAAAATTAGCTATGATATTGTTAATAAAGTCAGGAAAAGAATCATCAAAAATTGGTGTCCCTAGGAGGCTAAGAGTCTCTTTTGTAACAGGTTTTATATTTGGTGCTAAGAGATTAAATTTATTGGTAATATCTAAGTGGTTAATGGATGTATCGTGAATATAAAGTTCACATTTGTTATAATTTAGATCTAGGCCAATGGATTCAAATTTTGTTTTGAGGGTCGAAAGGTCAGAAAGTACAGTGTCTATGTTTCCTCCTAGGGTGCCGTCGTCCAAATACCAAACGTTAAATTTTGATCGTAAATTTTGTATGATAGGGTTTATTGCTAGGCTGAAAATAGCCGGCCCGAGGGGATCACCCTGCTGGCAACCAACTTCTGACGAGAGTTCGTGGTGACGGTACATTAATTTGGAGGGGTCTGCGTAGCAATGTAGTAGGTAATTGTAAAGCTCCGGGGTATTATTTCGAATTTCAGCCAGCAGGGTATCTCTGTTTACGGAATTGAAAGCGTTTTTTACATCGATTTTTATAAGAACTTGGCAATCGTCATTGCTGAGGAAGGTGCGAAGTGCATGAACTGCTGCTTCGCACCCCCCTCTTGTCCCGAACCCTAATTGTATTGGTTCGAATTTACGCTGTAATTTAGAAATGATATGCCGAACTGCTATTTTAGACGCCAGGCGTCTTAAGGTCGTGCCGACTGCAATCGGTCTCACGCCACCATCTTTTTTAGTAAGAGCGATTAAATTAGCTCCATAAAGGATGGGAACTATGTCAGGATTTATTCGGCCACTTAGCATTAGATTTATTATGTTACTTAGAGAAGTGACCAATTTTGTACCTGCGTCACCGACACCACGTGCTGTTAGATCTTTCAGGTGTTGAGGGGAAATGCCGTCTAGACCGGCCGCGGAGCCGGTTTTGAAACTAGCAATGGCATCGGTAATGTGCTTGTTTTCAATATGGAGGCAGTCCTGAGTGGAAGTTGGCGGGTCTAAGAAAAAAGGTATGGAGGGGGCGGGGGGATGTTTGGAGTGCAGGGCTGAGAGAGTGTCTGGAGTGTCAGGAGATAGAGTGTCGCTGCAGAACAAAATACGGGCAGCGCCTTTTAGGTCTCCGTCGCTAATTTTGCCTTCAACGGTTTTAGTCAAATTAAATGATATCGGTTTGTCGGTGCTATTGCTAATTCTTGAAGTAATGTCAGGGGCAAATATTGAAGGGGTGGAGCAATTATTCTTAATTTTTTGAGTGAGAGATATTTTGCTGTCTGTACTGTCAGTAGGGGCGTGTAGTGTGTGATAGGCGAAAGTGAGGAGGTTGCGCCACGACTCTAAACTATTTATTTCTATACACTGGTCAATTAGGAAGGACAAGCGAGTAGCGACGGAGATCCTGGCGCCGCGAGGAATCCGTTTTACGATGGGGCAATGAATTTTAAGGTAGCTTAGGTCGAGGTGCAAGTTATTTGGAGGTGAAGGGGTATTAAAGGGGTGCGGGGGTGATGTGGGGATGTTGGTGGTTGGGCCAGTAATAGGAGTGGTATTCTGTGATAAAACATTTCTGTGTTTTTTCGAATGGTGTATGTTAAGACCGCGGGAACTTTCAAAACTTTTCGTACAAATGGGGCATTGGTGAACGGCTGATACGACGGGTTGGGACGCAGTAAGCATAAGCGCTAATTAAAAGGGGCCTAAGTAAATACTGACTTAAAAATATAACAATATGTATCACAACTTAATATCAAAATAAATATTAAAACAAAACTAAGTAACCAGCACTTCAGACAGTCATAAATGGTACGGCAGCGGAGAGGGCGCAGTCCTAGATCGCTGGAGTGGAGAAATGTTTGTGGAGTCGCCGGCAAGGGCGTCGCCGTCGGCACCGGTGATCACGTAAAAGGGCGCGTTGCAGGTTGACACGTAAAGGTACTACCACTCAAAGATAACGCTTAAACATTGGTAAAAACACATCATCTTGGGAAATGCACATATTTCTTGCTATTTATTGTTTATTTTGTTTGACACACAACTGTCAATTTCGCGAAGAAGACTAAGCGCAGCTTGCAAAGGTTTTTGTTGTATTTCTTAAACGTGTATTTCTTGCTTTCCTTTCTTTGCTTGCTTTAAGTACTTAGACAACGATATATATAATATATAAATATTTATAAATACTTAAATACATAGAAAACACCCATGACTCAGGAACAAATATCCATGCTCATCACACGAATACGACCATCAGCTTCGTAGGCAGAGTCACTACCCACTAGGCCAAACCGGTCGTCAGAATTGAATTATTATCAAATGATTTCATTATTACTTACTACTCGTAAAATGACGCGTTTGAAGAGTCAGTCAAAAAACAATCAAATAATGACCACGTAGTTAAAAGTCCTTACAACCACCTTTTCACCAACAGTTTTGGATTATTCACGGTTAGTTTCACTAGACTTAAATCAACTGGGATATGGACCGTGATTACCTTTTGTATTGTTTTTGAGTTCCCGATATTTCGACGCAGTTACATCTTCTTCACAGGTAACTGGAGAGCAAAAACAATACAAAAGGTAATCACGGTCTCTATCCCGGTCGATGGAAGTCCACCTTTCCACCAATCTTTGTAAGGCGCATATGCTTTCAAAGACTCGAAAATTTGGGGCTGGTACCGCCATGGCCATTAACCGTGTAAGCTGAAGATGTCGTGCCGGTTCGATTCCGTGATCTCACATCTGAGGATGCCGAATACCGGGCAAAGTGGAGAAGATTAAGTACGCTGGCGTTAGGCCGGGAAAACGCTAAGTAAAAGAAGAAGAGGAAAAAACCCATCTGCTATTGATTGCTGAAAGTAAAAGCAATATTTCACTGCTTTGTCGATGAAATTATCAATTGTGTAATATTGTTTGGAAAAACCTCACTTCTACGAGATTGGCCCCATGACAAATTTGGCCGAATTGGCCTTACCTATGTCAAATATTTTACGCCGCATTACAATATTTGACATTATCAAGGTGCGCGCAGTACACTCGTACAGTTAAGCCGGTAACGCCAACACACAAATGGGGTCATTTTTAGGGTTCCGTAGCCAAATGGCAAAAAACGGAACCCTTATAGATTCGTCATGTCCGTCTGTCTGTCCGATTCTGTCACAGCCACTTTTTTCCGAAACTATAAGAGCTGTACTGTTCAAACTTAGTAAGTGGATGTATTCTATGAACCGCATTAAGATTTTCACACAAAAATAAAAAATAAAAACAACTGAAACTCAAAAAATCTTTTTTAATCAAACCCATACGTGTGGGGTATCTATGGATAGGTCTTCAAAAATGATATTGAGGTTTCTAATATTTTTTTTTTTCTAAAATGAATAGTTTGCGCGAGAGACACTTCCAAAGTGGTAAAATGTGTGTCCCCCCCCCCCCCCGTAACTTCTAAAATAACAGAATGAAAAATTAAAAAAAAAAATATGATATACATTGCCATGTAAACTTCCACTGAAAATTGGTTTGAACGAGATCTAGTGAGTAGTTTTTTTAATACGTCATAAAATTAAAAAAAATTTTTTTTCATCAAACCCATACGTGTGGGGTATCTATGGATAGGTTTTCAAAAATGATATTGAGGTTTCTAATATCATTTTTTTCTAAACTGAATAGTTTGCGCGAGAGAACCTTACAAAGTGAAAAAAAGTGTGTTCCCCCCTGTAACTTCTAAAATAACAGAATGAAAAATCTAAAAAAAATATATGATATACATTACGATGCAAACATCCACTGAAAATTGGTTTGAACGAGATCTAGTGAGTAGTTTTTTTTAATACGTCATAAAATTAAAAAAAAAAATTTTTTCGTCAAACCCATACGTGTGGGGTATCTATGGATAGGTCTTCAAAAATGATATGTAGATTTCTAATATCATTTCTTTCTAAACTGAATAGTTTGCGCGAGAGACACTACCAAAGTGGTAAAATGTGTGTCCAAAGTGGTAAAATGTTGAACGAGATCTACTTACTTTTTTTTAATACGTCATAAATGGTACGGAACCCTTCAGGGGCGAGTCCGACTCGCACTTGGCTGCTTTTTGAGAGAGTCACACTTCTATATATAGCCTGACGGCCGGTTTGGCCTAGTGGGTAGTGACCTTCCTATGAAGCTGATGGTCCCGGGTTCGAATCCCGGTAAGGGCATTTATTTGTGTGATGAACACATAATTTGTTCCTGAGTCATGGGTGTTTTCTATGCATATAAGTTTGTGTTTATCTATATACGTATGTAGTATTAGTAGTAAACTCTTTATTGTACAAAAATACATATTAAAAGTAACATACAAATAGTAAGAAGTACAAAGGCGAACTTATCCCTTTGAGGGATCTCTTCCAGTATATATATCGTCGCCTAGGACCCATAGCACAAGCTTTTCTTAGTTTGGGGCTAGGTCGATCTTTGTTAGATTTTCCCGAATTATTTCTTTATTTTATTTATTTGTTGGCGTGATCTAGTCACATACATGTCTGTGGCAGCGTTTGGACGGTGGCCAGTGAAGTGTTGCCCTTAATAGCGCGGGACATTTTTAAAAGTGACTTTTTGTTGCGGGCTGTGTTACAGGATGCCGCAGGATTAAGATATTGCTGAAATAAAGGTTAAATAATTTTAAGCTGGGTTTTTACCTAACTGCATAGGCAGTTAATTTTTTTTGTTTTATTTTGAGGGCCTCTTAGCTTAGTCGGTAATGACCATGCCTACGAAGCAAGAGATACTGGGTTCGAATCTGAATCATCGCACATGTAGCATATATGGAGTTGCAGGCGTCCATAGGCTATGGAGTCTGCTTACCATATGGCGGGCCATATGCTTGTATGCCACCGAAGTAGTTTAAGAAAGGGCATTTATTTGTAAACAACAACACACATACATATAATACTTAGAATAAGTCATAATCATAAATACTTAGATAAATAAATAGTTCATAAGATAAGATCGGGTACACAAAAACTGTAAGTGAGTGCAACATTCGCCGATAAACGTTATGTTTGGCGAAATATTATGTAAATGTATATTGTACCAACTTTTTTTTGATAAATAAAAAAAAAAAAAAAAACAAGCCTTATGACTGTACTGTCAGAAAAGGTAGATCTGACATTTTATTTTTGTAATGTTTGTACCCAGACACTCGTAATATCGGTTGTTTTTAACAAAGAAATGAATAGGTCAAGGTCAAAATTATACGACTTTCATTTCAAGTTTAAACTTTTTAAACTTACAATTTTAATTTGGTATCCAGAGAATAATATTTTCATAATCAATAATAATGTGTATAAATAATAATAAATATTATAGAGACATTCTTACACAAATTGACTAAGTCTCACGGTAAGCTCAAGGACGCTTGTGTTGTAGGTACTCGGGCAACGATATATATAATATACAAATACTTAAATACATAGAAAACATCCATGACTCAGGAACAAATAACTGTGCTCTTCACACAAATGCATGCCCTGACCGGGATTCGAACCCGGGACCATCGGCTTCATAGGCAGGGTCACTACTCACTACTACTACTACTACTCACAGGCCAGACGGGTCGTCAAGTCAATATGGGTATTTTAAGATTGAATACTATTCTATTTATTGACAATAACAATATACATAATGGATATATACAGATGATTACTATAACTAGCTTATATCTAAAATAGGCCCTTGAGGCATTGTACCAAGGATGCTGGCGGCATTTCCTCGTTGTATCGCAATACTGAAACGTTGTGCGAGAAAGCCGCCAGCTCTTCGGTCACCAGTTACGTCAACCAGACGTTTCGCGATTTCTCCAAAAAACTTGTGCGCGCTGGGACCCCATGGACCTAGAGTTTCAACGCCAAAAGGTACAAAATGGTACTCTCTACCGAGGCTCTTATATTTATTACGTTTCAAATTTAGTTAATATGTTACAACATCGATTCGGAGTTTGCTCATTTTGTGAAAAAAATTTAGGCACTATTCCGTTTTGATGTCTAAAAATTTTGGTAAATGGATAAAACAAAATTACCTAAGGTCCTATTAAACCATGCCAAACGAATAAGGTAAATTAAAGTACTGTAGACATTGCAGCATTTTAGTAAAACAATAGATTTATTACAGTGTAAAACAGAGATCCCATAAACAACGTTTGGCTATTTATCAACTCCGGATGAAGTAGAAGATAGACGCGGGGTCGGCCCGGATAACCGCTCCTATCCGGGCATGATTCCCATTAGTTGACGACCGGTCTAGCCTAGTGGGTAGTGACCCTGCCTATAAAGCCGATGGTCGAATCCCGGTAAGGGCATTTATAATATAATATTATGCATATTTGTATCTGAGTCATGGGTGTTTTCTATGTATACAAGTATGTATTTATCTATATATTACGTATGTATATCGTCGTCAAGTACCCATGGTACAGTCGCCATCAGATATATCGGAGCGGCCGAGGTGCTCAAAAATATCTGAACACGCACTCTAACGCCTTGACGATAAAGGTGTTCAGATATTTGTAAGCACTTTGGCCGCTTCGATACATCTGATGGTAACTTTACAAGCTTTGCTTAATTTGGGGCTAAGTATTTCTGTGTAAGATTATTCCCAAATATTTATTTTATTTTATTTATGTATGAATAGAGCGACTGGGAAGCGATCGGGCGGCGAAAAGAACATTTGAGGGAAAACCGACGCGACGGCCGGTTGACCTAAGTATCGATGGGCAGATGGTAGACACGGATCTGCGACAGCTCCAGGTTGAAGACTGAGGACTTACCGCGAACCACGTACGACGTGTTGCCTCCCTGTCACACTTACGTAAGAATTTACTAGTGCGACAGAGAGGTAACACGTCGAACGTGGTTCGCGGTAGGCCCTCTGGCGAGAAACTGCACGGGACTGGGATCAGTGGCGAGCAGTCTAGTCCTGTTGGAGGCCAAGATAAAGTATCAGGTCGCAGCGCCAGAGGATAAGCATACTTTATTTACGATTGAAATATAGTTTTAATGCCAGGTGCACATTCAAATTGGCCTTTTACTATGTTAACACCTCGCGTGTTTCGCATTAAAGCTAAATCTCCTTTTAAGACAGCCTTGGATCACCTCTAACGAACTTATTGACTTAAAATTTTGGTCCGTGGGCGCCTAGAGGTTGAAAAACAATACAAACCATATTAGTATCATAACAACATGACAATGGAAGCCCTGGAATTAGAAATATGGCAGACGCAGCGTACGGACGTTTTGTTCGAGCTAACGGCTTAATAAGTAATAGTAAAAATAAAAGCAATGGAAAAATAAATCATAAAAATAGATATATTAAAGCTGCAAATATTTACAATGGCCGCCATGAGGTAAGTGTTTAAGAAGTTTTCATGTCATCTATTCGGAAAAGAGATTTTTCTGCCCTGCTAGAGAGATCAAAGTGGAACTTTTTTTTTATATTAGGACACAATTTTTATTTTTATTTACATACTAATTTTTGAGCATAAAATTTGTATTGAAACGTAATCATTTCCTCATAGGTGATGTGAAAAGCAGTAGTGTATACATACGAGTATGTGTCATATGGTAGCAAAATTATTTTCACCCTAACACTTGAATCCCCTTACTACGTTCAGAATTATATTTAAGAATCCTTTGCTACTCTCGGAATTTCAATTTACGCCCTCGCCGTATTAAATATTATGTCATTTTGCTCCCTTGTGACAGAATCTACTCACTATTTCTTTAATTTAAGGACTATTCTTTATTGACGCATATGTGTCAGCACTCAGCAGGCGAGTTGAGGTACGAGTACAATAAAATCGAAGTCATGACAAAGTGTGGGATTGTAATCATTAATGTCAAATTTCTTTGAAAGTATGAAACATAGCTAGCACCGCAAAAAAACTCGCTTTCACGTAAAAAATCGCATCGAAATCGGCCCAACCATTGAAGCGCGCCACAGACAGACAGACAGACATTGACATCAAAGATATAACACCCCTCTCTTTCGGGTCCCTAATGCTAACCCCCTGGTTAAAATAGCATTTCATCACATGCCGAAACCTTCCTATAATTACACCTATAATATACTTGGCCAACTCTACTGCCCCACCTGCGATAGAGTTTTAAAAAGTAAGTTCGGCTTTGCAAGCCATATTAGAGCTCACGCTCGTAATTAGCTAGGGTCGCCGTTGCCGATCACGGCATGGATAGCTATATATATCTAATCAAGGTGGTGAAAAATTAGCTTTGACTATAATACTTTTGACGACCGGTCTGGCCTAGTGGGTAGTGACCCTGCCTATGAAGCCGATGGTCCCGGGTTCAAATCCTGGTAAGGGCATTTATTCGTGTGATGAGCAATGGATATTTGTTCCTGAGTCATGGATGTTTTCTATGTATTTAAGTATTTATAAATATTTATATATTATATATATCGTTGTCTAAGTACCCTCAACACAAGCCTTATTGAGCTTACTGTGGGACTTAGTCAATTTGTGTAATAATGTCCTATAATATTTATTTATTTATTATTTATTAATACTAATTGAGATTTTTTGATAAGTATTCATTATATTTATTTGTCTGAAGCGTTAGTGTAGGTCTCCGTTTTAACTCGAAACTGCTTTCGTATGTCGAAATATCGGGAACATGCCAATCGTTAACGCTCCCTAGCGAACGAAACGCGTCTGTCACTGTCGCACGAATAGAGAGATATAACTACGCTACGCTACGGAGCGTTGATGATTGGCATGTTGGCTTCGCGGGCTTGTCGCAATTCATTAGATAGATATAATTTTGCTGACGTTTCGTTTTTTGGAATATGTTCAAAATGGTAGAAATTGGCATAAGGAACTTAAGTGCCCTTAAGTCTAAGGCGCTTAAGATCATTGTGAGTACACTGTACTATAATGAGTCAACGAAGTACCTAAGAATTTTTTGTTTATGCGCTTATGAATTTTATCGCGAGGTCTACAGCTCGCAGAGTCACTATTAGTAAAGCTTTTGTTTCTAAGGTACCTACTTTTTATTTTATTTTATATTGTGTACCTACTTTTAGGTTCGTGTACATTATTTCGTATTCATTTTATATTTTTTTTTAGAAAAGGTAGTGAATATGGAAAATAATTGTGCAAGACATGGTGAATACCTTCAAGAAAGTTTTAGGTCAATCTTGCTGTAGTTATCGCCTACCGCGAACTATTTACGTTCCATATGTTGCGTCCCTGTCACAGTTACGTACATATTTACAAGTGCGACAGAAAGGCAACACGTGGAACGTGGTTCGTGGTAAGCCCTCTGGGGCCGATACCAGTGGGGGGAAACTGCAGCGTTCGGGCGTTTTTGGCTGCTTTCGGCTGAGCGTTGCTACGAGGGTTAGGGTTGGCAAAATGTGATGTTCCTTTGAGTACGCAACCACACTGACTTGAATTTGGACAACCCTAAATAGCTGAAAGGGATAGTACCTTGCATTGGAAAGGAACAGAGTGATTCGTCCTTGAATCGCTGTCAAACTTTGTATAGGAAGTTTCCTTTCTGTAATATAGTACTATTATTTATTCTGTGCGGATTATAAATCCCAAAGTAACTCTTGCCTGTGTTACCTCTTCACGCTTAAGTTTGGTATGAAGATACTGTTAGTTCTAGGCCCGGGAAAGGACATAGGATAGTTTTAATGAATTATTATTATCATCCAACGTAGGCGAAGTCACGAGTAGGAAGCTAGTTAATAATAATACGTGATTAATAATAATTACCTTTCTCCTGCATAGCAAGGAGGTAGCGATCGGTTTAATATAGTTTTAAATGGTAAAACCCCTTCCATGTCAAATATGAGTGAGTCATCTATAAAAGTCACTTGAGTGCTGTCTAATTGTTCTTCCCTATACAGGTAAACAATGAATACAAATATTATTTTAACATTATTTTTACTCCTCCGTAATATACTCGCATTGTAAACATATTTTTGTAAAACTCAAATAAATTTTATGTACTTTTAATCGAAAATGGTTTTTAATAGATTTTTTACCATGCCTTATTCATGCCTTCTTTCACCTTTCGTTAGAATCCCAGAAATTCCTAGAGAATCAAAGACAAAGTTTGATGTTATATAAGGTCTTTCACTCCCCAGCAATTGCACTTAGATTCAATGCCCAGTTTGTATTTAAGGTTCTTGCATCCGATACTGAAGATACTTTGGAAGAGCGACGAGAACGCACTCAAAATAAGAAGAGAAGGCTGGCGGTAGCGTTATCACCTTTCAGAAGCCCACGGAAGAAGGCACGTTCTGCTCCGGAGATGACTTGGACAGTTGAGGATGTTGGACTTGATTCAACACCATCGTCTGAACAAACTTCTGAGGTACCAGAGCAGATTGAGGCAGTGCACGATCAAGGAACGTTTAAAGAGGTATTGCAGTATATAAATTCTTTCTGAAAGGAAAAAAAATATTAATTGACGGATCAATTTATTAACCCCTTGTCTGCTTATGTTGAGAGTCCTAGACGGATTTTTTAAATATCTTTTTACATAGTTGCTTGGCAATTATGGTAAATCGAGCTGATCCGATGATAGACACAAGAAGTGACCGTAGGTACACTTTTATACAACGCAACATTAACGATGAAATTTAGGACTATTAACTTATTTCGTATAAAAATAGCGCTTTCATGATTCACAGCATCAGCAGATTGCTCCACCTATACCACCTGTCGACTGGTCTTCATTCGAGAGAGAGCCGCCTTTTGAACGCTGCTCGTTGCTCACTCTGGTGCTCGTGCACTTCGGCTTCTACTTGTTCCTGATCCTCAGCCGCCTGAACCGATGTCTTTTTCCGCACAAAGTCACTAGAGAAAGAAACAGAGAGGTATGTAACTACCAGCGTCGAGATCCTTAGGTGGTATCTTGACATTAAGCTGAGTGGAGACCTTTTCAGTGACGCTTAATAATAAATTGATTCTGTCGTCTCATGTATTACCTAAACTTAAGCGTTTTCTGAATAAATTTCTTCTATTCTATTCTATTCTAACTATGTTTTGACGACTGGTCTGGCCTAGTGGGTAGTGACCCTGCCTATGAAGCTGATGGTCCCGGGTTCAAATCCTGGTAAGGGCATTTATTCGTGTGATGAGCATGGATATTTGTTGAGTCATGGGTGTTTTCTATGTATTTAAGTATTTATAAATATTTATATATTATATATATATATATATATATATATATATATATATATATATATATATATATCGTTCTCTAAGTACCCTCAACACAAGCCTTATTGAGCTTACTGTGGGGCTTAGTCAATTTGTGTACCCATGTCCTATAATATTTATTTATTATTTATTTATTTATTATCTATTTAATGTCTGTAAACACTTTTTGTACATAAAACAAGCATTATGCATTGTATAAAAAGAAAGAGCGGACTTATAACTAGAGACTTATTCTTCGAGGTATTTATTTTATTGAGACAATTGCATTACGGTTCATCTTTTGAAAATTGGTCACACCGCCACTCAATCAATATTGGCGCACCGTTTACGTAACAAAGCGAAATAAAAAGCAACAAATATGTGTTCAGATGAGGTGCATTTTAGAGATGTTAATATACGCAGCTGTTTTAATTAAATTTTGCCAATGTGGGCAGGACTGTGAAGAGGACCATTGTTATAGTCAAGGCTAAATGCTTTTTAATAGTACGAACAGCATCACCGAATGAACTGCGTTATTTCCGGACCGATACGATCTTTGAACTTTAAGAAAAGACCATACTCAAAGATGGGCAACGCAACCTAATCCCTCTGGTGTTCAAGGGCGACGGTAATCGCTTACCATCAGGCGATTCGTCTGCTGGTTTGCCTCCTATATCAAAAATAAATCTCTTAATTGGCCATCGGCGGACCCTTTTAATGTCTTTATAACAATTGTGTACGTAGTGATATCCTCCGTAGGGTTACGCGCCATTGTACAGCCAATTTGACGAGTTCTTCTCGCACTACGTGTACCGTCGCGGCCGCATATGCTACAACCGGCCCGTGTGCTCCGCGCCGAACTCCGAGATCACTCTCATGGAGCGGACTAGTGACGACTACAACTGGACTTTCAGGTAATCCAATCACATAATTTTACGGTGTAACTTACGTTTTTAGGGTTCTGTCACTGTCACGTAGTTGGCTAGGAATACCTGGTCACAATTAATTTGACGTTAGTATGAACAACTGTATATTCAAAAATTTGCGATATACCCAAAAATACTGGTAATAAATAATGACAGCCTAAATCAGCTAAGCTGCCTTCCTTAGGTTCAGATGAGAGGAATCAATCAGTAAAATTGCTAATCCACATATATTCTCCACTCCGCTGGATTACAATAAATGCTTATTGCTCTTATCTGCCTATCTCCGCCTGTCTTTCTAGGCAGCCTTAAAGTGGTTTTATAATTTAGATTTACCGGACGTGAACTAAAGTGTGTGAATCTGGCTTCGTACAACTATTTGGGCTACCGCGGCGGGAAAGCCGAGGTGGAAGCCGCCACGCGGTGTTACGGGCTCGCACTGAGCTCTCCACGTTCTGAACTGGGGTCATGCCCGCTGCATACTCAGCTTGAGAGCGAAATTGCGGACTTCCTTGGCGTTGAGGTGAGCTCACCATTTGATATATAATTAACGGGGCAGCACTGCGGTCTCAAGCTTACAGTATAGGGAGCGTGCATGAACTGTAGGAGGCAGCACAGGAGCCGTCAGATTTTTGGCGCGAGGCGTAAATGTGATGTTTTTTGTTCCGATGTAGCCCACAAGATGGCAGAACCTACTATGCACAAGAAAACACTTGACGTGTAAATGTGCCTGTTTATGGTTCCGATTCAGACCACAAGATGGCAGACCCTCCAACGCGCACGGTCCCTATATACTCAAACAGACGGCAGAACAGTGTGTGGGTTTCAGATGCTGCTGTTTTTTAGAATGAAGCGACAACTGTTAAAAATTTAAATAATTATAAAAGATATTAGTTTGTTGTAAGATCCTCACTGCAGACCGCAACGTTGACTATGTTTATGTCAATATATTTAGTGTAAAAGAAAAGTTATCAGAAAATGTAAGTCATCATAAAATATATGTACATTGTACATACTACTTAACTAGAATGTATAAGTAAAGAATATACAGCTCTGGAATTGTTGTTGGCTAGCTGGAATATATCGTTACTCTCTGGGTAGAAAATCATTCATCTATTTCATGAATTCTTCCGCAGGCAGCAATGGTGATAGGCAATGGGTTCTCAGCCAACTCGCTGACGTTGCCAGGGCTACTGGATCCCGGCGCGTTGGTGCTGAGCGACGCGAAGAACCACGCCAGCCTGCGACTGGGCTTGCGTCTCGGGAGTGTTACCGTTCGTGTATTTAGACATAACGATATGAGGCATCTCGAGCAGTTAGCGCGACAGGCTCGCGCAGAGGGACGCTGGGAGAAGATTGTCGTAGTGAGTTTTAGCTATCCATCACGTTTAATAATAACCAAAAACAATTTCTACGATTTATCTCAACGGTGGATTTGCATTGCCCTTAACCTTCAGTTTCCTGGTCTAGTAAGACCATCTTTGTCACCCAACAAGGTGCAGCGTAAAAATCTAACATCTTAACCGCTGGCGTTGCTGGAATATGACTTGTGCTCGGACCTCATCTCTCATAGGATCAAAATCGCTGGAGAAGTGAATTCGTGTTGCAGCAGTTTTGATAGCCTAAAAGTAATGATTAATGGTTTTAGAATTGCTGCTACTCCAACAACATCATTATGGCCAATCTATAACTGAAATCCCACACATATACTAAGCTTATGCCATTTTCTACTATCAGCCAGCCAAAATATTTTTTTTATCAACGGATCACTGACCGCAGGTGATGGAGGGCGTATATAGCATGGAGGGTTCCGTGGGACCACTACCAGCTGCCATCGCGCTGAAGAAGCAGCTAGGCCTCCACCTGTACGTCGACGAGGCCCACAGCATCGGGCTGGGGCCGCGAGGCCGAGGGGTCACGGATATGTTCCGCGTAAATCCGAGAGACGTCGACGTTCTGATGGGCACATTTACAAAGAGTTTTGTCGGCATGGGAGGGTATATTGCTGGTAAGTATATAGTATTATATTACAGTCGTCTGCATATTTAGTAAGTAGTACTATGCTATTTTTTCAATCCTATATTACGTAGATTAACCGCAAGGTAGCGGTAGTGCTTTACTTATAGATTTGTGCCTAAGATTAAATGACATCTTAATTGCATCTAAATTTCATATAAGTACAATTTCGTGTGTCCCTTCTCATTCCTAATTTTTTTCAAATGTTGCATAATACACAGTTTATTTAATCAGAAAAGAAAACTTATAGTTACCAGATAAGACATAATACAATCTCGAAATTCAGTACAACGGTTTGTTTTATATTGCCAGGTTCCACTGCGCTAGTGAACCGCGTGCGTTCGCACGGACACGCGCACGCGTACGCGCAGAGCATGCCGCCGCCCGTCGCCGCGCAAGTCCTCAGCGCGCTGCACGACTTGCGCGCGCCGTCCGGCCAAGCACGAGCGGCCGCGCTGAGGGACAACACGCGTTACTTCCGCGAACGGTCAGTCTGTCTCTCTTAGAGCATGTTGCCCATCATGCGTTACTTCCGCGAACGGTCAGTCTGTCTCTCTCAGAGCATGTCGGTTGTAAGGCGTTGCAAGTGCTGCGCAACCTGCGTGGGCCGTCCAGCCAAGCGTGAGCGGCCCCGTTCAGAGACAACACGCGCTACTTTCACGAAACAGTCTGTTTTCCTTAGATTTGCAGATTCTCGATCAAACCAAAGGCCAAACCTACCGCTGGAAAAATTTAGTACTAAAAGATAAGTCTCTTCGGCGCCGTTGATCTTTTAGAAAAGTGAAATCTTTGGTGTCAAAGGCCAAGATCCACTTCGGGTTGCGCCACAGCTGTACCTAAATATGATCACGCATTTTTTAAAGGAAAAGGGTCGGTCCCATAATACGTCAAAGGATGTAACGTACGTTTGATTAAAAGAACCACTACTACTACTTACCAAACTGTTTGTGACTATATAATTGTATAACACTATATAGTTGTGTAATTTATTTTTACAAACCCAAATTGATCTTGTTGCAGGCTCCGTGCGATGGGCGTGGTGATATACGGCCACCCTCAGTCCCCAGTGGTACCCATGATGGTCTACTCGCTTTCAAAGATGGTGAAGTGCGTGAAACAGCTCACGGAAGCCGAAGTGGCGTCCGTCGGGGTGTGCTTCCCCGCCACGCCATTGTACCAAGCGAGGATGAGGTGAGTGTTGTCATAATTACTTAGGTATTAACCAAGATGGTGGCGAACATAGAGCTCACAGCTGCTTTTTCTCCACGCCATTGTAATAGGCACGAATAGGGTAAGTATCAATCAATCAGTAACAACAGTCAACTGCTGATCTCACATTTCCTTCGATAAACAACAAAGTGGTCCTACGGAGATTGTAACCACCGACGTCCAATGACGCTTTTCAACTCTTCTGACCTTAATAAGCTACAATTTGCGCAGAGCTTGTCAATCCGTTGTTACTACTCTTTGATGTTGATACCGATATCAGTAAGTCAGAACGTGATGATGACACCCTGGAAAGATTGAGAGATTTTTGCAAAAAAGTGCATATTTTTGCAGTAACTTGTGTATGTTCTCTCGTAAAACGACATTTGGTGTACTTAGTAGAACTGCTGCTAAAACACAATTAAATGATGGCGTATTGTTTTGTGGAGCTAAATTGTCTTTCTGTTCACAGCTCTTTCCTGAATGTAATTTTTTTTAGTTTACGTGTATTTTTTGTCCTGGGAAATACATTATTTTCGAACTTCGTCAAATCTCGATAAATGTATATTTGCTTGGGTAACAACAGTCCTTAGTAATCGTGCTCTCGTCATCACCTTTATTGCCTGCTGACTGCTCATGTATTATTCAAAGTTTTACTCGTTGTAATCTGAGTGTATCATGATTGCAGATTCTGCATATCCGCTGCCCATACTCGTGAACAACTCGACAAAGCGCTAGTTGCCATAGAAGCGGCTGCCGACGAGCTGGGCCTGCGATACTCACGCCTGCAACCTACCAGTACATCAACCAGTGTTTACAAGGGTCTGACCATCTTGGAAAAAGCACGGAAAATCATAGACCTATTTTAATCCGTTCACTATTTATTGTCTTAAGTTCTTTCTAGTATTTTTTGCTATAGCAACTGTATTCTTCATGTCATCAAGATACCATGTTAAGGTAGCGTAATGAAGTGTTGTCATAAAGTGTTTCTCATTTAGTTAGAAGATATTTCAATATACCCTAAGACAAAAATAGTTCGATTTAATTATTCTAAACGATGGTCGGACCCTTCGGACCTAGATTTGAAAAACATAACAATGCTAGACAATAATTATTTGCTATAATTTGTCTCAATATTATATCTTTGTATTACTAGTTTAGTATTATTAGGGCTGTAATGTTATTTATTATAATATAATATAATTATCATGTGTGATATTAGTTGTTTTTGTTTTTTTTCTGTATCTACTTAGTGCATATCTTCAATCTTGTTTGCCGTCGATGTCGCATTGCTGTCGCGATTGTTGATGCGATGTTGCGACAGTAATGCTGCTGTAGTGTCCATCTGAATATCACCTTTAAGGTGACGTTTACATGTTAACAGCAACTGCATTACTACAGAGCAAAGTTTGGAAGTGTAATTCCGTCATAATTTCATAGACATTTTTCATTTATGATGATATTTTTACACTTTTTCTTAGCAACTACCATGAAAAAGACTAGAATTATCTTACAATGAATATTTACCCATAACCTGGACTGTAACAACACAAAGAACGTATTTTTCTACCTAAAATGAATGGTCCCTTGGCCCAACCGGTATCACGTTTTACGAGACCCACAGGGATTTACTCCTTGTCTGTTCCATCCATATAAGTATAACGCCGGAAGCATAACAATATTTACATTTTATTAAGGTTTTTACGCTAAAATCTATTATATTTTTACATACAGATATGTGGAATATAATAACAGTCGATGAGACATCGAAAAGTAAGGGACAACCATAACTTTAGATAAATCATATTGTAATTTTTTTTAGTATCCTTGCATTTACTAACTTAGCATACTTTTACTGTCCGTGCATTACATGTCAAATGATATTGAGAATAAAATAAGTTTTTGAAAAAAAAATCATTTTTGGTACAGGCGTTTATCGCTGACTGTACTTTTTTTCCACAGGAAACTAATACTCATCGAGACGGTTCTAAAAACCCCAAACACAATTAGGTTGCGTTGTTTTATCACAGAGTTCCTATGGCTACCTCCTGTCTCCATCATCTTGATGGTACCATGTGTCAGATCAGCTTGATGGTACCATGATATTGCATTGTCATCCGACTTACATATGTATGCAAATTTTCAGCTTCATCGGACACCGGGAAGTGGGTCAAATTTAATTTGCAAGATTTGTCCCATACATACTGACGACCGGTCTGGCCTCGTGGGTAGTGACCCTGCCTATGAAGCCGATGGTCCCGGGTTCAAATCTTGGTAAGGGGATTTTATTCGTGTGATGAGCATGGATATTTGTTCCTGATTGAGTCATGGGTGTTTTCTATGTATTTAAGTATTTATAAATATTTATATATTATATATATCGTTTGTTTAAGTACCCTCAACACAAGCCTTACTGAGCTTACTGTGGGACTTAGTCAATTTGTGTAATAATGTCCTATATTTATTTATACTAACAGGGCAAGTTAAATAAAAGCTTGTAAAAAAACATGAAAACTGGCTAATTTACTTCTTAGCAGAAATTCTCATAAAACCAGAAAAGCCATTGAAAAATAAACAATTGTGTATAATTACACGTTAAGATTTAGTATCTAGCCCATTATTTTAAATCGTATCTAGTCCACAGTAAGCTGCAGCGATAACTGACTCCCTCGCTTGGAAACATGTTTGCAGGGGGGGTCAGTTATATCTGCAGCTTACTGTAACCCATCTCATACAGAAAATATGAAACTTCTCTATGCGACGACGCTGAGCCTAGTAAAAAAGAGTAGAGTTCTTAAAATATAGACTCAAAAGGCTCGAGTCCCTACCAACACTATTAAACGAGTATTTGACCATTCCTAAAACATGTCCAGCTATGAATATGTTCAAACTGTGCCTTCAACTTCAACATTTATTCAGCAAATAGGCCACAAGGGCACTTTTACACGTCAACATGGAATTTACATACAAGCGTAAAAATCACAATTATAAAATACAATTAACTGAAAATATCAATGCAAACTTAAGTTACTTAGAGTTAAGTTACTTAGAGATGTAATGTCGAATTCCAAAAAAACTATAATACCTAATAATATTAAAAAGAAACACAGATAAAAAAATATATTTAGAGGTGTAAATGTCTGTAAGCGTCAGAACTAAAAGATATATAGCTTATCAAATTATCCTTAGAGATGTATAGGGTCTCCAAGAGTCAAAATCCTGTATAATGAAAACATTCATCAAGATAAAAGAAACATACGAGAACCGAATGAGGTGTCAATTATACTCAATAATAAAGTTACTCAATATAGTAACTATATAGTATATTTAGTAACTTTATTATCGGAGTATTCCCCGAGTTAGTTTAAACAGACCAGCAGCGGTAGCATGGTCGCATTTTTATCACCTGTCATGCCATGCGTCACTTTCGCACTTATATACTTGTTAGAACGTGACAGGTATGTTGACTAATGATAAAGAGCCCACCATATTAGCCCTGCAGTCTCCACAAACAGCCTAAGCCTAATCGGAGGTCAAGAAACTTAAATAGCGATTTGGTCGCTAAGTCAGAATAATCTCCCTTTATTAATAAAAACATTCTAGTCGACGGCTAAAAGCTTTAGGCCTCACAAGCTTAACGCATTTTATAAAATGCTTCTTATATCACCAAACCATTGAACTATCGACCTTAATACTTAGACAATAGGGTGCTAGTTTTCAGAATCAACGGAACGAGATGTGGTGCAATATCGCCAGAGTTTATTAAAGCGATTTTTTTCTCGGTTATTTAATTACGTAATGAAGAATAACAGTGTAAAAATATTGTTGGGTTTTTCTTAAGGGAGCACTCCATTGTTTTTCTTAATTATGAGTGACCCGAGGAAATATTTATAGCAAACAGTACTTACGCGACTTATAATTCTGAATGTTAATTGTACAGAAGTATCTATCACGGGATTCACGGGTGCCGTAAAATTTTAATACAAACTTTTAGCATATTTTCATTTAACTAATATTGAAACTCATAATAAACATTATGTATCAAAACAAAACAAATAAAGTTGTTAGTCATACTAATTAAATGACAGAATGCTGTATAATCATAAAAACATTATTCATAACAATCCTTAGAAATAATTTTACTTGTTATAACATACATTTCGTATTATAATTAAAATGTAGTACTAAATTTTAAAGAATGATCAGGTGACATAATGTTCTACGATATACTTGGTGTCAATCAAACTATTAAAGTATTCAACAATCTACCTAAGGCTCTTCGCCGTTAGGTACGACGACGAGCGAAGCGAGGAGGAGTGTTAGGTAGAACTGCTACCATATGGGCAAAACCATGTCTCGAAAATGGTATTTTTGCTTATCCATTTTCACTCCGCAAAATGTTATTATTAAAAACATTACACATCCATCACATGTGATTTCCTTCAGAGAAGGATCCTTATGCTCCATGTGCATAAGTATCCTTCTCTGATGGATAGCAGCATAATATAGTTTGTGTAATCCACGAGACGCGCTCACTCTACATCCTAATCGGTTATAGTATAAGTATGCAACCTTTTAGCAGTGGTTAAACACATTTAATTAACTATGTATGCTAATTAATTTGTATAGACAGAGCTACTAAATTAAATAGGTATATTAAAAACGGGTCTTTCACATATAATAATGCCCTAAACGAGGGTAGTTTTTTGCCTTCCCTGCCGTCACCGGCGTCCGCGCCGAGTCATCGGGCGCGCCAACGCAAGCTCCTGACGACGCTGTTCGGTATGGAGTGGAACATGTCGAACGTTTTTCGACTTAAAATACGTGAGTGACCCGTTTTCAATTTATTTAATGTCTGTGTTTTACGGAAGTTTTCTTATTAAATCTACTTACGGCCCAATTCGAAGAATGATTAAGACACGTTTAAAATCTTGGAAAGATCTTTAAAAGATCGATAACTAAACGACATGTCAAAATTGACGTTAATTTTGATTCCGCTGTGATCCCAATAAGATCTGTTTACGATATTTCTAACGTCAAAGTGACATTGGTTGCCCGAATCGAGCTCCTTCTGTCGTTTATAAGACATACAAACGATATCTAAATGAGAACTTATCTAAACCAGAACTTATCGTTATCGTATCTTATTCTTCGAATCAGGCCGCACTTGTACTTTAAGCGACTTTATACGCGTGGATTTTTATGTTGATTGTTAACATTTAATCTGCATGCATGAACGTTAAACAATGTGCAGCAAAAGGTAGCAGGTGTATAATAATAATCTAATATTGTCTTTCAACTTTTCTTCAGATTCCTCAATTTGAAAAAAAAATATGGTAAATTAAGAGGATAAAATGTTTTCATCGACAAACATAATTTATTTTCCAGTCAATCCTTTTTGTGTACAACTATCGCATGATTACGTACCGATAAAATTTGTTTTGTTTCAAAAAATCTGCTTTGCTCATAGCAAGCTTCGCATTCTTGACTAAGTTATTTGCCGCCAGCAAATCAGATAAATAAATAATAAATAAATATTATAAGACATTATTACACAAATTGACTAAGTCCCACAGTAAGTTCAATAAGGCTTGTGTTGAGGGTACTTAGACAACGATATATATAATACATAAATATTTATAAATACTTAAATACACCCATGACTCAGGAACAAATATCTATGCTCATCACATGAATAAATGCCCTTACCAGGATTTGAACCCGGGACCATCGGGTTCGTAGGCAGGGTCACTACCAACTAGGCCAGACCGGTCGTCAAAGTTGCAAGTATAATAAAGAAAGAAAAACAACAAAAACTCACGTCATGACCGTTGTATTTATTGATAGACATCATGTTGGCACTGAGATTTTTTTCGTCCAAACCTTCCGTAAGCGTTCCCTTAAAAGTATTAGCCCTTATTAATACGTCCGATAATCAGAGCACAGGCAGGTTACTTATGACCAAAGTTCCATCTTAACCGCTGCGCTGCCACTGCGCGACCACCTTAACTGAAGGTGACCTGAGCTGGACCTACATTGATAAGTGGCCCAGGTAGTTCTAAATATATCCTTGATTAAACTTGTTTACCAATATTGTACCCAGTCCATTACGTACATCGATTCCATCGCGCCTCGACCTACACATAATCTCGACAAAATTAAAAAGGTTTTGTTAATTTCAAATCCAAAATGCTTCGTTCGGTTTTGGACGTGATTTGGGACGAGAGCGTGTGGTTGCCGCCGAACAATTCGTGGGCAGATGTGGCCCCTGAGCTGAACAAGGCAGTTACTCACACAAACTATTGGGATGTTTTGCTTACAATTCCAATGGCCTTGATGCTGATGGCGCTGCGTTTCGTGTTGCATAAGTGAGTACATTTTCTTACTTCTATATCTATTTATCTTCGTCGCGGGTTCAAACCCGGCTCATACCAATGACTTTTTCGGAACTTATACGAAATATCATTTGATATTTACCAGTCGCTTTTCGGTGGGGGGAAACATCGTGAGGAAATCGGACTAATCCCAACCAGGCCTAGTTTACCCTCTGGGTTGGAAGGTCAGATGGCAGTCGCTTTCGTAAAAACTAGTGCCTACGCCACATCTTGGGATTAGTTGTCAAGTGGACGCCAGGCTCTCATGAGCCAAGGAAAAATGCCAGAACAACGCGAGGAAGAAGAAGACAATTACATTTGGCAAGTTTTGATGGCTGGCCTGCTAGAGGACCGATGCATAGTCAAGGATTGAATACTTGATGCAAGCATCATCATAATCAATTAAATCACTAATGCAATCTATGACCTCTATAAGATTAAAGTAGACTTGTATCCAGCTGTGGCCAATACAAAAATATTGTTTAGGAAACAACTATCGTGAAGGTTCAAATTTATGTATGTAATAGCTCATGGGGAGAAAAATCAACTACTCGCATACCTACAGATGGTACGTAAATTTGAACCATATAAATAGGATGGTAAATTTGGTTTTTAAACAGGCTTGTTTCCGTTCACTTATGATTATGACGGCATAAAGGAAACTATATCTTTTGTTTAACAGATTAGGGGTTTGAGCTCAGGAAATCACCTCAGAAAATTCGAACCCTACCGGCATTTGTGAAAATGTCGTGTACTTTCTCAAAAACAAACTTTTCACCTACCATTTTACTGTAGTTGTGTTACGGATAGACGAGGCCAGAGTACCCAAACGCCTTCTAGATCGCCGACCGGAGACCCGCAGAGGTAAAGGCAGGCCCAAGCTCAGATGGTTAGACGGCGTATTCCAAGATATCAGGACCTTAGGAGCCACAAGTTGGGAAAGGAAATAGATCGGACTGGAGAGATTTGCTTCACCAGGCTGTACCACGGCTGTAATGGCTCAGATGTAATGATGATGATTTTACTGTAGATGTTATGGTTTATTTTATATAGTATCTTGTTTCAGATATGTATTTACGCCATTCGGCAAGTCACTAGGAATAAAATACTCTAGAAATAAGAAGGCCTTTCCAAACAACAAGCTGGAAGCCGCTTACACAGCCGATCCAGATTCGAAAAAGGTAATAAATTAGCTGAAAACGGCTGTTGAATTGCATTTGGCCGAATTTAAGACTAAGTTAATGAATTGAAGCTATTAAGATTTATTTATTACATTTATCAGAGAGCTCATTATTCACTTCTTAATGGTGTACGCGTCGTTAAAGTAGACTGTAGTATCGTTATGGTAGATATCGCTGCGTCTCATCCTGCTCAAGGTATTTAAGAAAAATGAGGATATAATGAAAGAATTTAAAGCCCCCGGGTAAACTTCAGAAGCCCAAGTCGAGTGGTGGTCCGGTGTCTTAGAGCCGATAGTTAAAATAATGCTCGAGGTTGCGAAGCATTCAATTTTATTTCATATTTTTTCTTTCACCTTCCCTCGTGACTGACAAGTGTTACTGCGTTGGGTGCTCTTATTGTTGTTGCTACATTATGCTGACTTGGGATTCTATTTTACCGTCCAATGTTTTTTTATCTCTGTATGTCTTCTTTTCCCAAATGTAATGTATTGTGACGTTAGATAAATGTATTTTCTTTCTTTCTTTCTTTCTTACCAATCATGAGGTTCTCCTTTTCTCACGAGGTCCGGTTACGCCATCATTTTCAGACAAATTTTAACTTCATCACTGTATAAACAAAGTCCAAACTCTATGTAGCATATGCATGAAACGGAGCCCCACGAGACTTTATGAGGCAGATTCGTATTTAAAGTTTAACCTTTTGAACGCCGAGAACACCATCTACAGTCGTCGTTACTAGTCGTGCCCACAGCGCCTAGGACAACTATAGAAGTTATGGCGGATGGTGTCAAAGTAACCTTCACACTTTCACGTAAGGTTTACATTCGCTCCCTTGCGCCCGGGAGCTTATGATTATGAAATAAAGCGTTCAAATGGTTACAACCGTTTGGAAATTCTTGGCCTTATAATATATATTGATTCTTACATTTTCAGATCACTGCTTTATCAAAACAATTGGACATGTCAGAGCGGCAAATCCAGCGCTGGTGGCGCCATCGCCGTCTTCAGGACAGGCCGTCCGCACTTGTTAAGTTCTGTGAGAGTGCTTGGCGGAGCACGTTCCTTCTGTTTAATCTCATGTTGGGCCTGTACGTCTTGTGGGACAAGGAGTGGTTATGGGACATAGACCACTGTTTCATCGGGTATCCACATCAGGTTAGATTTGGATTATACTGAACATTCCAAGCAGAGCCGGCCAAGAGCAGGCCAATTCTAGTTTTTTGGGAATCAGTATCTCAGTTTAATTATCACGTTATAAAGGTAACCAAAACTGCCACTTTGGCACTAATAGATCATTATCATATCAGTTTCATATTGGAAACAGATCTAATAACTAAAACTAGAATTGGCCTGTTAGCTGTTATATTATGATTAATTGATTAGCAAGTAGCGTTTATTCTTATGGAGGTAATTATGATAGATATACGATCATTCACGGTAAGTCAGCATTTCGCAATATTATAGAGTATGAATTTACTGTACAAAGTAAATACGCTTAGTAATGAAATGAAATATTTTAAATGATAAATATCCAGTAATCGAATAGAAGGCATGGTTTTGGACAAGTCTTGGCTGTTTTTGAATGAATTAAAAGGTAAATCCGTGACATTCGTGACAAATAGCTTTATTTTTAAAAAATATCCTTGTTTTTGACACTTTATACATATTTAGAATAAAACTTATATTCTTTCAATGTCGTAGTGTTCCGCTAAGAAAGGATTTAAAAAAAATCTTCCCTAATGGAGTGCAAACGAGTATGAATTATTTAAACGTGGGCAGAATAAATGGTTGTAGGTTTATCTCCAACAAAATATTTACAAATAGTACTCCTACGGACTATGACTCAGACTAACACAGTTATTTTCCTGTCCAATTTATAAATGTTTCGTTTTATAAATTAGAATATAGGTACATAATACCCAAATGACCTTGTTCACCTTTAATATCGCAAAAATTAAAAATATATGGAGTTTATCGACTTTTGTGACGCGGATGCTCTTTAAATAATATTTAGTCGTTTATTCTAGTAGTAGGTAACATTCAGAACTTATTTGTTCGAGGTGGGTCAAGGCCAATATGTTAAAATTTTCCATTTAATTCTATGTCACAAACCTTATGTTATCTTGTTACTACAGGATGATTCATAAGTCGTGATCAGAAATACAGGCTGTTTATTTAGTTACCTGCAATAATTTACGGGGTGAATATTTAGGTCATACTGAACAACCCCGACAACAACGATGGAACCAACCCCGAAACTGCGAAAAAAATGGCTGTTTTATATTATACATTTTAGCTGTCTTGACCTTGACATTTTCTATAGGAGAGTAAATGTTTGTCGCGATTTCAGGTTTGGTTCCATAGTGAAAGTTGCTCTGTATGATCTATATATTCACCCCGTTTATTGCAGGTGACTGAATAAACATCCCGTATGTGTTTCTTACTCTGTACGTTTAGTATAAACACTTGTACATAAGAATCTCCAAAATTCTGTAAACGTAATTTTGTTATATTACTTATTATGTCATATAATATTTATTTATATTTATTTGACGACCGGTCTGGCCTCGTGGGTAGTGACCCTGCCTATGAAGCCGATGGTCCCGGGTTCAAATCCTGGTAAGGGCATTTATTCGTGTGATGAGCATGGATATTTGTTCCTGAGTCATGGGTGTTTTCTATGTATTTAAGTATTTATAAATATTTATATATTATATATATCGTTATCTAAGTACCCTCGACACAAGACTTATTGAGCTTACTGTGGGACTTAGTCAATTTGAGTAATAATGTCCTATAATATTTATTTATTTATTTATATCATTATTTGTATTTGCTGGATGGAAACGTTAAAGAGAGTAATATTTTCAAAGACAAATTTCATAAGTCATAATATTACGATGTTTAGGTTAGATGACCATGAATTTTTATAAATAGGGATATTTTTTTTATTTAATACCTAATTAATTGACATTTGAATTAGCGGTCCACCTTAGTTTAAGAAATCCTTAGGAAATGTTACTGTTCACGACTTAATTATCATCCTGTATGTATAGCAATGTCACCAGTTTAAGTTTGGAACTAGAACTCAGAGTCATACACAAATAAAATGCATGTACACTTGCTTTTTATGAGTTAATGAAAGTGCCAAAAAAAAAAACGCGTCAAAACTGTTTATCGTAGAGAACCCTCTTCGCCTTTGGTGCCAAACTTTGCCCACGCAGAATATATTTTTCTTAACCATGCAATAAATGATTTGATTTCACAATAAATAGAACTGCGTAAAATTAGTTTCATATTTCAAAGTAAACAAATATAAATTCTAGAATTACCTAACTTTTGCCACCCGTCCCCAACTTCGTCTTATACTGCGTGAATTTTAGATATAAACATAAAGTAGGGCTTCACTTCGACTTCAACATTTATTCTGCAAATAGGCCACAAGGGCACTTTAACTCGTCAACATTGAATTTATATACAAGCAAAAAAAAGCACATTAAAAATTATAAAATAAAATAAACTGAAAATATCAATGCAAACTAACTTAGAGATATATAAAGTCTCTTAATGTCGAATTACAAAAAATGAAACAAATAATATTACAAAAAAAACATTAACAGATACAAAAAAAATCTAATAATCTAAGGTGTATATAATAAGGTAAGGTTATATTATAATCTTTTAGATCTGACATTTAAAATCAGAATTGTTTTATAGCACTAAAACCTACGACTAGCTTAACTTTGTATTAGGGCGTGTATTTAATATCGGAAAACTTGTCCGAGATTCCGGAATTTGGAAAAAATCGGCGTCGTTGATCGGGTCGCCACTTTCCCGAATGAAGGTTGAGGTAGGCGATGGCTGAGATACGCGTGAACGAGTGCTGTTTGTGCTAGCACGGGTATATTTAGTAACTTTATTTTTGAGTATAATTATAGTCAGACACCTCATTCGATTATCGTATATGTCTTTTATGTTAATGAATGTTTTAATGATACAGAATTTTGACTCTTGGAGACCCTATACATCTCTAAGGATAATTTGATTTCAAGTATTTTCAAGCATTTGATTACACTTCCAGGGCATATCCAACGATCTATGGTGGTACTATATGAGTGCGTTCGCATTCAACTGGTCCCAGACGTTCTCATTACACTTCGACGTTCGACGCAAGGATCACCGACAAATGATAACACACCACGCAACCTCACTTTTACTGCTGTACCTGAGTTGGGTGTGTAATGCACATCGGACAGGATCCTTAGTGTTACTTATTGGTGATGGCTCGGAAATGTTGCTTGAGGTATGAAGGTTTTCTTCTTAAATATACAAAATTTTAAAGCCTAGCCAAAGGTTCTACTCGCTAAAAACGTTCTCACTACCTTTTGACGTTCGACGCGGGAATCACCAACAGATGATCACACACCACGCAACGTCAATTACTGTTGTTCTTGAGCTGGGTGTATGACGCACATCGTACAAAATCCTTGTTGGTACTGGCTCGGAAATGTTGCTTGAGGTAAATAAATAAATATTATAGGACATTACGAGTATTACAAAAATTGACTAAGTCCCACAGTCAGCTCAATAAGGCTTGTGTTGAGGGTACTTAGACAACGATATATACAAATATTAATAAATACTTAAATACATAGAACACATCCATGACTCAGGAACAAATATCCATGCTCATGACACGAATAAAAGCCTTTACCAGGATTTGAACCCGGACCCATCGGCTTCATAGGCACGGTCACTACCCACTAAGCCAGACCGGTCCGAGGTCGGTGAGGTATGAAGGTTTTCCTCTTAAATGTACAACATTTCTAAGCCTATCCTAAAGGTCCACTGGTTTCATACGTTCTCACTACCGTTCGACATTCGACGCGGGAATCACCAACATAATGATCACACACCACGCAACGTCACTAGTTGTTCTTGAGTTGGGTGTATAACACACATCGGACAGGACCCTTAGTGTTGAGATAGGGACAGCTCGGAAATGTTCCTCGAGGTACGAAGGTTTTTAAACACAAATATGACTTGGATTGTGTGAATACGGCGCCCACATGAATTGAGCTTTTTGTACAATCGCTTGCGGTCGCGGTGATCCAGTTAAGAAAAAATTCCCATAAATGCCTGCTACCTACCTGCAAGGCGTTCAAACCGATATCACCCGAAGGGTGAAATATTGCGAACGCAGGCGATTGTACCTACTTAGATCGATTAAAAAATCACTTATATAAACACCTTTGTGTTGTGTATCATTAACACACATTTTTGTACAGAGCAAGTAAAGTTAGCAAATTGTGCTAGTTTCCGCGAGAAACGTATGCGTCCGTACATGGATTAGTGCGACTGCGACCATTTCCGATATGATACTGATTTGTCAGTGTCAAAAGTGACGTTTTTAGTTGAAAAAATGTCACTATTGACACTGAGAGATCAGTGTCATATAGGAAACGGATTGAATAACTAAAATTCGAGTCGGCCTATGATCCTCGCGCGAATGACAATATGATAATAATATCATTCAAAAATTTGATGTCAGTGCACGGTCGGATTGGCCTGTCACGGCCCGTCCACGTTCCTTCAAACAAAAACATCACTTTTGCCACTGACATATCCGATTCATATCGTATCTAGACCTAATATTTGACTTTATCTTACAGTTCGAATCAAAGCATCAGTCATTGTAATGACATTGGCACTCTTTTTGCAGGCGACAAAGACGATGAGATATGCGAACTACGAAAAAACGAGTATATGCATGTTCGTTGTTTTCACCTTGGTCTGGATCGCGACTAGGCTCACGTTTTATCCCTACATTATATGGAGGTAAGCAATTTAAAATTTTACAATTGCATCGCAATCGGACCCGGTTACGTCCTTAAACTACGGCCAAAAGAGAGGTATGGGCATTGTGGATGTCATCTCGCTTTGTGTGGTAGCGCACAGCACAGCGGATGTCATTCCAGATCTAGAGCAGAGTCCAACTGGGGAAGTACCTCCACCTTACAGAAAACCGCAACCAAATAACACTAGACCCTACTCATAGTGTTGTGTTCCTACCGGTGAGTAAGGTTAAGGGGGGGGGGGGGGGGCGGTTTAGGGTCGGCAACCTACTATTTACTGAGATTCCGCTGTCCGTTCGTCCGTCTGTCACCAGACTGTATCTCATGAACTGTGATAGTTAGCCAATTGAAATTTCTACAGATTATGTATTTCTGGTGCCGTTGTAACAACAAATACTAAAAACAGAATAAAATAAATATTTATTTCCAATCTCGAGGGTTCTCATCCAATCACCGAAGTTAAGCAATGTCGGGCGGGGTCAGTACTTGGATGGGTGACCGTTTTTATAGATAATGGTATGGAACCCTTCCTGTGCGAGTCCGACTCGCACTTGCCCGATTTTTTTATGTTCAGTAAATGAAAACAAAAAAATTATATGCCTAAATTTCATAATTTCTATTTAAAAGTAAAGGTTTTAATGTGAAATATCATCTTAAAATATCGGTAACAATTTGTTAGCACTTTATATATTACAAAAAAACTAAAAGTTACATTTGAATTTCAACTACAGCTGCATTACTGTTACGTAGATGACGCCACTATATTTTTCAATTTCCTTTATGCTGTGCTGAGAAGACGAAAGACAGAGGAGAATGGAAGAGAAAAACATGTTGTTCTGACCCCACATAACGTGGGATAAAGGCAGGAAGAAGAAGAACAGAGTGACGCAGTAATGTCGGAGGAATCGAGCAGAATGGAGACCCTTGGTGTACAAAACAATTACCTTATGTGGTAGCATCCCTCATTCATGAGAAACGAGATAAGATACGAGGCAGAAGAACAAAAGACTGTCGCAACAGTAATGCGGCTGCAGTGAACACCCGAATAGTACGTTTGGACATTTGTGATTAGATGAGTTGCCGATATTTTGGCGTTAGTGCCAAAATATTTCAATTTATTCCGGTTTCTAAATCATATCTATGACAATGTCCACTTGAAATCGAAAAAGAAAATACAATACCTATAAATACTTACATGGTTTTATTCACCAATAAAAGTACCCACTATATGTAATTGCATGAAACCTATAACAAAGGGAATTTTAAATACAGGTGGATTGTCAAAGAAAACTTTGTTCGCATTCGCATAAGCA